>NW_020174037.1:2024356-2195709 GCF_003031525.2 Neophocaena asiaeorientalis asiaeorientalis | reverse complement strand
AAAAAAAAAAAGGTCATGAAGAACCTAGGGGCAAAACAGGAATAAAGATGCAGACCTACTAGAGAATGGACTTGAGGATACAGGGAGTGGGAAGGGTAAGCTGGGACAAAGTGAGAGATTGACATGGACATATATACACTACCAAACGTAAAATAGATAGCTAGTGGGAAGCAGCCACATAGCACAGGGAGATCAGCTTGGTGCTTTGTGACCACGTAGAGGGCTGGGATTGGGAGGGTGAGAGGGAGGGAGATGCAAGAGGGAAGAGATATAGGGACATATGTATATGTATAACTGATTCACTTTGTTATAAAGCAGAAACTAACACACCATTGTAAAGCAATTATACTCCAACAGAGATGTTAAAAAGAAAAAACGAAATAATGCCATTTGCAAGCAACATGAATGCAACTAGAGATTATCATACTAAGTGAAGTAAGTCAGAAATAGAAAGACCAATACCATATGATATCACTTATATGTGGAATCTAAAATATGACACTACTGAACCTATCTATGAAACAGAAACAGAATCATGGACATAGAGAACAGACTGGTGGTTGCCAAGGTAGAGAGGATTGGGGGAGGGATGGAGTGGGAGGCTGGGGTGAGCAGATGTAAGCTATTATATAGAGAAAGGATAAACAACAAGGTCCTACTGTACAGCACAGGGAATTATATTCATTATCCTGTTATAATCCATAATAGAAAAGAATATTAAAAAAGAATGTATATATATTTATAACTGAATCACTTTGCTGTACAGCAGAAATTAACACATGATAAATCAACTATACTTCAATAAAAAAATATTGATAAAAAAGAGTCAAAAGATATGAACTGGAAAAATCAAAATAAATTTGAAAGATTAATAATAAGCATCTGAAAAGATGCAAAACTTCAATAAAGAATCAAGGATTCAAATTTAAACAAAAAGATATTTTTCACCTATTAAATTGGCAACAATTTACAAAATTTATAATATCAAGAGTTCATAAAGAGGCAGAAAAATGAGGACTCTCACAAAATGCTAGTTGAAATATATAAATTAGCTCACTTCTCCTGAAGAGAAAAATGGCAATTCACATCAAAATTTGAAATATGACTCTGATCCAACAAATCTACTTCTAAGGAAATCATGAGAAAACTTCTCAAAAATATGTACAGAAAGACATTTATTAAAGCATACTTATTAAAATACCTGAAACAAGCTAAATATTCATTTTATAGAACATTTTTTAAACTAAGTAGAATATTAATAAAAAAGAAACCATGCACAATTAAAATGATGTAGATTCACATGATCATGGAAAGATGTTGGTAATATAAGAAATTATATGAAAAATGTGGGTAAGCAATACCTCAATATTAAAATTTATTATAGTTCATTTTAGTTTCTGGAAGGCACCTTCCTCCTCCATTATATGTTCTTTTAAGAGTTTTTCCTAACTATTCTGTTTATTCAAAAGAATAACGTTAGAATTATTTTTGTCATGGTCCCAAGCTGTAATGTGCGAGCCCATCCAACCCCAAACTAGCTGTCCATTTATCCAGCAATCCATCCATCCATCCATGCTAATATAGATAGGTTGTACCAACCTATCCCCATTCTAAAAGTAGATAAAGAGTGTGGGATGATGCCTGAGTAGAGATAAAGTAGAGATATTTTTGCTTTCTGTTTTCTAACTTCGGCATTGTCTTAATTTTTCTTTTTACAGTGAAAAAAATATCATGTTTGGAATCCTCTCAAAAAATTATTTCCACTTTACAAAATAAAACAAAACACAATGGGTATTTTTAAAACTGTTTTCGCAAGACCAGTGACTCAGACCATCTTGATTCCATTGACAATTTTGCAATGAACAGAGGGAGAGGCTGAAGATAGCAGAAGAGATCCAGATAACCAAGGAATTGGGACTTCCATGGTGGTTCAGTGGTTAAGACTCCATTTCTTCTACTGCAGGGGTTGTGGGTTAGGGTTAGGGTTAGGGTTAGATCCTTGGTTGAGGAACTAAGATCCTGCATGCCGAGTGGCATGGCCATAAAACAAACAAACAAAACAGGTAACTAAGGAACTGAAGTCCCCATGAATGCAAGCCAGGAAGGAGCTGAAGCCCAGACAGAATGGCCAGTCTTGAACAGGAATAGATATCCTCTGTGAGGGAAAAGGGTGACAGTAAGTGAACATAAAGAGTGTGGGGTTGGGAGAGGAGCAGGAGAGGAAGCTAAAGCAAAGTACCAACAGGTCAGCCAGATGAGCAACTTTGAAAATTCGCTTTGTTATACCTATAGCAGATATACATGGTTTTTTAAAAAATCTTATTTCTTTCATAATATAAAAGGCATTCATATTCTGTGTAGATAATTTGGGAAATATAAGAAAATATAAAAAAGACAATTAAAATTACCTGTATGTCCCCTTTATACTCTCCCATTTTCTCTCAATATTATACCCTGAGAATTTCCCTATGTCTTTAATAGTCACTTAAAACATGATTTAGGAGGAGAGGGGGAAGATGGTGGAAGAGTAAGACGTGGAGATCACCTTCCTCCCCACAGATACATAAGAAATACATTTACACGTGGAACAGCTCCTACAGAACACCTACTGAATGCTGGCAGAAGACCTCAGACTTCCCAAAAGGCAAGAAACTCCCCACGTACCTGGGTGGGGCAAAAGAAAAAAGAATAAACAGAGACAAAAGGATAGGGACGGGACCTGCACCAGTGGGAGGGAGCTGTGAAGGAGGAAAGGTTTCCACACACTAGGAAGCCCCTTTGCGGGCAGAGACTGAGGGTGGCGGAGGGGGGAAGCTTCGAAGCCGCGGAGGAGAGCACAGCAATAGGGGTGCGGAGGGCGAAGTGGGGAGATTCCCGCACAGAGGATCAGGGCCGACCAGCACTCACCAGCCCGAGAGGCCTGTCGGCTCACCCGCCGAGGTGGGCGGGGCTGGGAGCTGAGGCTCGGGCTTCCGTCAGATCGCAGGGAGAGGACTGGGGTTGGCGGCATGAACACAGCCTGAAGGGGGCTAGTGCACCACAGCTAGCCGGGAGGGAGTCGGGGAAAATGTCTGGAGCTGCTGAAGAGACAGGAGACTTTTTCTTCCCTCTTTCTTTCCTGGTGCGCGAGGAGAGGGGATTAAGAGCTCTGCTTAAAGGAGCTCCAGAGACGGCTGCGAGCCGCGGCTAACAGAGCGGACCCCAGAGATAGGCATGGGTGCTAAGGCTGCTGCTGCCGCCACCAAGAAGCCTGTGTGCGAGCACAGGTCACTCTCCACACCCTCCTTCCGGGTAGCCTGTGCAGCCCGCCACTGCCAGGGTCCCGGGATCCACGGACAACTTCACTGGGAGAACGCACGGCGCGCCTCAGGCTGGTGCAACGTCCCGCCGGCATCTGCCACCGCAGGCCCGCCCCGCATCGTGCCCCTCCCTGCCCCCCGGCCTGAGTGAGCCAGAGCCCCTGAATCAGCGGTTCCTTTCACCCCCTCCTGTTTGAGCGAAGAACAGACGCCCTCCGGCGACCTACACGCAGAGGCGGGGCCAAATCCAAAGCTGAATCCCAGGAGCTGTGCGAACAAAGCCCTCCCAGCAGCCTCAGGAGCAGCGTATTAAATTTCCACAATCAACTTGATGTACCTGCATCTGTAGAATACCTGAATAGACAACGAATCATCCCAAATTGAGGAGGTGGACTCTGAGAGCAAGATTTATTATTTTTTCCCCTTTTCCTCTTCTTGTGAGTGTGTATGTGTATGCTTCTGTGTGAGATTTTGTCTGTATAGCTTTGCTTTCACCATGTGTCCTAAGGTTCTATCCTTCCGTTTTGTCTTTTCTTCTTTTTAAAAAAATTTTTTTTCTTAAGAATTATTTTTTATTTTAATAACTTTATCTTACTTTATTTTATTTTCTTCCTTCCTTCCTTTCTTTCTTTCTTCCCTCCAGCCCTCCCTCCCTCCCTCCCTTCCTTCCATCGTTCCTTCTTTCTTTCTTTCAACTTTTTCTCCCTTTTATTCTGAGCTGTGTGGATGAAAGGCTCTTGGTGCTGCAGCCAGAAGTCACTGCTGAGCCTCTGAGGTGGGAGAGCCAACTTCAGGACACTGGTCCACAAGAGAACTCCCAGCTCCATGTAATATCAAACGGTGAAAATCTCCCAGATATTTCCATCTCAACACCAACACCCAACTTCACTCAACGACCAGCAAGCTACACTGCTGGACACCCTAGGCCAAACAACTAGCAAGACAGGAACACAACCACACCCATTAGCAGAGATGCTGCCTAAAATCATAATAAGTCCACAGACACCCCAAAACACACCACCAGACGTGGAAATGCGCACCAGAAAGACAAGATGCAGCCTCATCCAGCAGAACACAGGCACTAGTCCCCTCCACCAGGAAGCCTACAAAACCTACTGAACCAACTTTAGCCACTGGGGACAGACACCAAAAAACAACGGGAACTACGAACCTGCAGCCTGCAAAAGGAGACCCCAAACACAGTAAGATAAGCAAAATCAGAAGAGAAAACCACACAGCAGATGAAGGAGCAAGATAAAAACCCACCAGACCTAACAAATGAAGAGGAAATAGGCAGTCTACCTGAAAGAGAATTCAGAATAATGATAGTAAAGATGATCCAAAATCTTGGAAATAGAATAGAGAAAATGCAAGAAATATTTAACAAGGACCTAGAAGAACTAAAGCTGAAACAAGCAACGATGAACAACACAATAAATGAAGTTAAAAATATTCTAGAAGGGATCAATGGCAGAATAACTGAGGCAGAAAAACGGATAAGTGACCTGGAAGATAAAATAGTGGAAATAACTACTGCAGAGCAGAATAAAGAAAAAAGAATGTCAGGAAACATCTCGAATAAACAACCTAACCTTGCACCTCAAGCAATTAGAGAAAGAAGAACAAAAAAACCCCAAAGTTAGCAGAACGAAAGAAATCATAAAGATCAGATCAGAAATAAGTGAAAAAGAAATGAAGGAAACAATAGCAAAGAACAATAAAACTAAAAGCTGGTTCTCTTTGGGAAGATAAACAAAATTGATAAACCATTAGCCTGACTCATCAAGAAAAAAAGGGAGAAGACTCAAATCAATAGAATTAGAAATGAAAAAGGAGAATTAATAACTGACACTGCAGAAATACAAAAGATAATGAGAGCTTACTACAAGCAACTCTATGCCAATAAAATGGACAACCTGGAAGAAATGGACAAATTGTTAGAAATGCACAACCTGCCAAGACTGAATCGGGAAGAAACAGAAAATATGAACAGACCAATCACAAGCACGGAAATTGAAACTGTGATTAAAAATCTTCCAACAAACAAAAGCCCAGGACCAGAAGGCTGCACAGGTGAATTCTATCAAACATTTAGAGAAGACCTAACACATATCCTTCTCAAAGTCTTCCAAAATCTAGCAGCAGGAGGAACACACCCAAACTAATTCTACAAGTCCCCCATTACCCTAATACCAAAACCAGACAAGGATGTCACAAAGAAAGAAAACTACAGGCCAATATCACTGATGAACATAGATGCAAAAATCCTCAACCAAATACTAGCAAACAGAATCCAACAGCACATTAAAAGGTCATACACCATGATCAAGTGGGGTTTATTCCAGGAATGCAAAGATTCTTCAATATACGCAAATCAATCCATGTGATACACCATAATAACAAATGGAAGGAGAAAAACCATATGGTCATCTCATTAGATGCAGAGAAAGCTTTCGCCAAAATTCAACACCCATTTATGATAAAAACCCTGCAGAAAGTAGGCACGGAGCGAACTTTCCTCAACAAAATAAAGGCCATATATGAAAAACCTACAGCCTACATCGTCCTCAGTGGTGAAGAACTGAAAGCTTTTCCACTAAGATCAGGAACAAGACAAGGTTGCCCACTCTCACCAGTCTTATTCAACATAGTTTTGGAAGTTTTAGCCACAGCAAGCAGAGAAGAAAAGGAAATAAAAGGAATCCAAATCGGAAAAGAAGAAGTAAAGCTGTCACTGTTTGCAGATGACATGATACTATAAATAGAGAATCCTAAAGATGCTACCAGAAAACTACTAGAGCTAATCAATGAATTTGGTAAAGTAGCAGGATACAAAATTAATGCACAGAAATCTCTGGCATTCCTATACACTAATGATGAAAAATCTGAAAGTGAAATCAAGAAAACACTCCTATTTACCACGGCAACAAAAAGAATAAAATATCTAGGAATAAACCTACCTAAGGAGACAAAAGACCTGTATGCAGAAAACTATAAGACACTGATGAAAGAAATTAAAGATGATACAAATAGATGGAGAGATATACCATGTTTTTGGATTGGAAGAATCAACATTGTGAAAATGACTCTACTACCCAAAGCAATCGACAGATTCAATGCAATCCCTATCAAACTACCACTGGCATTTTTCACAGAACTAGAACAAAAAATTTCACAATTTGTATGGAAACACAAAAGACCCCGAATAGCCAAAGCAATCTTGAGAACGAAAAACGGAGCTGGAGGAATCAGGCTCCCTGACTTCAGACTATACTACAAAGCTACAGTAATCAAGACAGTATGGTACTGGCACAAAAACAGAAAGATAGATCAATGGAACAGGATAGAAAGCCCAGAGATAAACCCACGCACATATGGTCACCTTGTGTTTGATAAAGGAGTCAGGAATGTACAGTGGAGAAATGACACCGTCTTCAATAAGTGGTGCTGGGAAAACTGGACAGGTACATGTAAAAGTATGAGATTAGAACACTCCCTAACACCATACACAAAAATAAGCTCAAAATGGATTAAAGACCTAAATGTAAGGCCAGAAACTATCAAACTCTTAGAAGAAAACATAGGCAGAACACTCTATGACATAAATCACAGCAAGATCCTTTTTGACCCACCTCCTAGAGTAATGGAAATAAAAACAAAAATAAACAAATGGGACCTAATGAAACTTCAAAGCTTTTGCACAGCAAAGGAAACCATAAACAAGACCAAAAGACAACCCTCAGAATGGGAGAAAACATTTGCAAATGAAGCAACTGACAAAGGATTAATCTCCAAAATTTACAAGCAGCTCATGCAGCTCAATAACAACAAAAAAACAAACAACCCAATCCAAAAATGGGCAGAAGACCTAAATAGACATTTCTCCAAAGAAGATATACAGACTGCCAACAAACACATGAAAGAATGCTCAACATCATTAATCATTAGAGAAATGCTAATCAAAACTACAATGAGATATCAACTCACACCAGTCAGAATGGCCATCATCAAAAAATCTAGAAACAATAAATGCTGGAGAGGGTGTGGAGAAAAGGGAACACTCTTGCAGTGCTGGTGGGAATGTGAACTGGTACAGCCACTATGGAGAACAGTATGGAGGTTCCTTGAAAAACTACAAATAGAACTACCATATGACCCAGCAGTCCCACTACTGGGCATATACCCTGAGAAAACCATAATTCAAAAAGAATCATGCAACAAAATGTTCATTGCAGCTCTATTTACAATAGCCAGGAGATGGAAACAACATAAATGTCCATCATCGGATGAATGGATATAGAAGAGGTGGCACATTTATACAATGGAATATTACTTAGCCATTAAAAGCAACAAAATTGAGTTATTTGTAGTGAGGTGTATGGACCTAGAGTCTGTCATATAGAGTGAAGTAAGTCAGAAAGAGAAAGACAAATACCATAATCTAACACATATATATATGGAATTTAAGGAAAAAAAATGTCATGAAGAACCTAGGGATAAGAAAGGAATAAAGACACAGACCTACTAGAGAATGGACTTGAGGATATGGGGAGGGGTAAGGGTAAGCTGTGACAAAGTGAGAGAGTGGCATGGACATATATACACTACCAAACGTAAAACAGATAGTTAGTTGGAAGCAGCTGCACAGCACAGGGAGATCAGCTCGGTGCTCTGCGACCACCTAGATGAGTGGGATAGGGAGGGTGGGAGGGAGGGAGACACAATGGGGAAAAGATATGGGAACATATGTATAACTGATTTACTTTGTTATAAAGCAGAAACTAACACACCATTGTAAAGCAATTATACTCCAATAAAGATGTAAAAAAAACCCCAAAAAAACTCCCATGATTTAATGCTTGTAAATTATTCCATTATATTTGTTATAACCATCCCTTTATTCTTAGATATTTAGATTATTTTTTTCATTCTATTATAAATATTTTAGGAATATCCCTGTATAAAATTCTTTGCACAGCTGGTACTTCTTTGGAATACATTTTTACAAGTGACATTATTGGGTCAAAGGGTATATAAACTGTTTTAGGCATATATATCAAGCCTGATTGATTTTTAAGAAATTTATTAATACTTCAAACAGCCTCAGATGAGGGTCCAAATATTCTATCCCTTGCTAACATAGAATATTTTTAAAATATTTGCTAATTTGATGAGCTAAAATTAATTAATTATTCATTTAGTCTTATTTTTCATGCCAGTGGAGATGAACTTTTTATACTTTTGCTGTCATCTCTATTTTCTCTACTGTTTCTTCTCATGCTAAGGAATTTTGCATTATATCATGGATAATCTGATGTTATATTGTAGAGACTTTGGATTCTTTTATATTCCTTTAAAGACTATTGACTTCCTTAAGTAGGCAATTAACTTGGCCTCAAAATGCAAACTCTGTCTCTTGGATAGTAACTCAAATCTCAATTCAGTTATTAAGCTTTAACTGTTCTGCTTCTAATCTGTTTTGTGTATGCATGTTTCGAGGGTCAACCGGATATCTGGATAGGGTTATGCACATAATATAGGACTTCCCTCTCTGGTTCTCTCCTTTCCAATACCCACCCTATCCCTCACTTTCTAGCACCCATGGTTGCCCTGAACTCTGTTTACTGCTTCTCTAGGAAAGATCAATTCCAGATTTTGCATCTGTGTTTTAGCGAACCTGAATGGTACAGTCTAGGGCCTGCCTTCTGGCTAAAAATCACACACACAGGTGGTGGTGTGATGAACTGGGAGACTGGGATTCACATATATACACTAATATGTATAAAATGGATAACTAATAAGAATGTGCTGTTTAAAAAAATAAATTAAATGCAAAAAATAAAAATGTATTCTAAAAAATCACACATACAAATAGACACACACACACACACAAACACACATGGGAGAAAAATCACCAAGTGCTATTCCCTTTTTCCAAATACGGACTTTCCTTCAAAATGTGCCTGTGCCTGCTCACTCTTAAGCCTTTATATTTTTATTTTTTATATTTTATTTTGAAGTTTACAGTTGTTATCTGCAGAAGAGTTAGTTTGATGTGAACTTATTTGATTACTACTGGGGAGAAAACCCCTGGGATTATAGATAATTAATTTTCACTTCCACAAAGTTTTTTTTTTTTTTTTTTAAAGATGTAATTCCCAAGCACACCTCAAGGAAGATAAGTTTCTCAGAATTCCAGTCCTTTTCTTTGAACATATTTGGGGAATGTTGCCTACAAAAGTTGCTCCTGGTAACTAGAGCTGTCTAGTTAGCTCCAAGCATACACAGAAAACTGCACCTGAGCTCATACTGAACAAGATAACAATGGCACTGGGGGACTATAGTGCCCAGAAACCAATTAAGGCAGGGGTAAGGAAGGGATTTTCTTCAACTGGCTAATGGAGACCATAAACAGAGGCTCTGACCACAGTGAATTTGATGCTGGTCCCACACTCTCTTCTTGAATTTGAACAAGGATCAATGACTAGGAGGACTAATCTAATATGAGCCCTGGATGGCTTTTGTGTTTGCATTACCTCATGCTTAGCAACAATCACTCATCTATGACTCCCTGGCACAAGGAGATACGATACTTTGCAGCTACGAGGTATTTGTTAAGATCCCTATGTTCCTTTTCATCTTAAAAGGACGTTAGAATTTACCTATTTTAACCCGTCATTTTAATTATCAGAAACGCACTGTCCAAAATAGGAAAGACCCACCCAAGATGACATAGGAAGGGGCAGAGCTGCAATTAGAATGCAGCTGAGCCAACTCTCATTCTTGCAACTCTCAGCTACACAATCAGTGTTTCAGAGACACTGCTATATGGCGTGTCCCTCACCTTTCTTAAGGTTAGACTCAAAAGTGTTCTGAGAGGAAGAAAATAGTCTGCTCAGTGATGTGACCACAATCTCTTGAATTCAGCAATATGACAGTGTGACCACTGCATTTAATGGTTGGTTGTTCTCGAAAATCAGGTAGACAAGTAAGGGCATGTCGTCTCTCTTGTAATTCTGCTCTTCTCACTTCCCCACCTCCCTCCTTCCCGTTATTAGCTCTGTGGCCCCGTGCTCTCCCTCCATGCACGTTCCATAGAATTCAGTTGCAAAAGGACGACTCAAGATATAAGTCAAATAGCAAAAAGAACTGGCCAGGCCAAAGTTAGGTCAAGTCTGAATGATAAACTTCTTTTCCCGTGAAGTGTTTGGTTCTTCATATGTAATAATTTCAATTATTCACTCGTTACCTAACAACACAAGAACATGTCCTTACTCATCAGCCTTCCTCACTTACGCTACAGGAACATGGAAACGAGCCATTCAGTTTGAAGAAAAAGCTTCTCCATGTTCAGAAATCCCTCCTTAAGACCTAGCTACCAGCTCAGGCAAATCTGGTGGGACATCAAAGTCCTCAGCGTGGAAAAGTAAGAGTAGATGTAGCTTCACATTATAAGAGTTGGGGAAAACACACACACACACACACACACACACACACACACACACACACACACACACACACACACAACAAAACCCTGCCTGTCTTCAGTAGTCTGTAAGATCTCTCTTGTCCCCAGGGTGAGAGAGATTCCTCAGGTGTTACCCACTTTATCATAGCATTCCTCATCTCTCTTTTTATCTTGTGCCCTTCTCCTCTTTCCAAGATCATAAATCAACAGAGACAGGTCTTCATTCTTCTTTCAAAGAGACGGGGGGAAGTCTAGACTTCTCCTATTCCATGGCAAAGTGAACAACCAGATACATTTAACTACCTGCTTCTCAGGTAAAAATGAACTATTTCAAAGTCCAAGTGGGCAATCTGTAGCCAGGAGCCTCTGTAGCACCAGTCCAGAGTCTTTTTTGAATTCCTCTCCACTGCAACACCAGGAAGGGGGCCCATGTGGGAAAATGGCAGATTGGTGCAAGAGACTTCAGATTCCGGAGAGGGGTCACAGTCAAATCCAAGAGTGTGTGACAGCTGAAATTGTCCATGATTTACAAATTGCTGAAGGCAGTGACCTCGCCATAAAGAGCAAAGGCCAAAGGGAAGGCTTGGTGCCCATTGCTGGCATTAGGTTTCTGTCTAGAGGAGGAGAAGATAGCAGAAAACTGAAGAACATTTGGAACTAATTAGCAGGAATAAGGAAACTTGAGGCTAAGAAGTGGGAGTGGGATCGGGGTTGCATTATTCCTTAAAATAAGAAATAGCTGATCAACGTCACCAAGGGCTCTGCTTCTCCTTATCTTTCTTGTCCTCCACATAACTTAAACATAGCTGATTAAAGTACAGCCTCAGCTTTCAGCTTCCTGCAATATTAAGCATCTTATCTGCAGAATAATACAACTTTAAAAAATGAAAGGAATCAGCAGATATTACTGTTTTCTTCAAGGATGGTCTGGACCTGGGAATGTGGGAGATGTCAGGGAAAGAACTGAACTTTAGAGTCAAACAGACATGAACTCAAATATTCGCTCCACTGCTTACAAGCTATGTGACCCCGAGAGTGAGGTATCGCCACTGAGCTTGTTTTCCCATCAGTAAGAGTCAGCCAGTACCACTTCCTTCACATGGCTGACATGAGGATAAAATGAGATCAAATATGAAAAGCCCCCCTGCTTAGCACAGAGCTGAGCTCATTAATTAGAAGTCTCTTTTCTTTAGGCCTCATAAAAAAATTACAAATATGATATGAGGCATTTTTATCATTCTGTCATTCTAGAAATCGAGGCATACAACAGAGCCACAGTACTTAAAACAGTGTGGTATTCTTTCAAGAATAGGCATATAGATCAATGGTATAGATTGAGAATTCCCCAAAATTGTCTTATTCATAGGCAGAAATAAGTTCAAGTTGAGTTAAAGACCCAGATTTGGGAAAATAAAACTAATTTTGTGCCAAGTTAATAAAGGACAATAATAAGACCCTAGAGTTGGGAAGACTTTCTTAAAATTAGTTATGTAGCAAAAATAGAAAGGGGG
Source organism: Neophocaena asiaeorientalis asiaeorientalis (assembly GCF_003031525.2). Taxonomy (NCBI): domain Eukaryota; kingdom Metazoa; phylum Chordata; class Mammalia; order Artiodactyla; family Phocoenidae; genus Neophocaena; species Neophocaena asiaeorientalis. The sequence goes on along the minus strand of NW_020174037.1, from coordinate 2,183,431 downwards.
GGAAATATAGAAATCTGAACACTAACTAAGGAAAAAGAGAAGAGATAACCTGAGAGAAAATAGTCACAGTTGTAAAATACTGAGATACAGAACAGACCAGAGATAAGTACCTGAAGCTTTCAAATAATTCTTAGATATCTATTAAAAAAGTCAGAAGTCAATGAAAAGATGACTTAAAGGATGTGAACAGGCAATCACAGAAGATGAAATCAGAACTGCCCTATGAAAAATGGCTCTGGCTCATTATTAATCAGAAAATGTAAATTAAAGTAACAATGAACTACTATTCTGCTACCAGTTTGACAAAGATTTAAAAGTTTGATAGTATCAAGTATAGACAAGCAAGGGATGGATGTGGGGGAATGGAGAGTTAAATTAAACACAGCTGCTCAGGACCTTGGAATTAGTACAATCAATCTGAAGGGCAAAATGATGTATATATTAAATTACTCACCCTAGGCCCCAGCAATTTCTTTCTACATATCTGTCCTGGATAAAGACATACATACATACATAAAATATCTGATGCAGTATTGTATATAATATGAAAAAAATGTTTAAATATTTAACCACAGAGGAAAGGATGAATACAATTCCATAAACACAAAGAATTCCTATAAAATGTTCAAAGAATAAAGTAGATTACACATATCAACAAGGAACACTCACAAACAAAACCCAGAACCCAATATTTCATATTTCTCCCAATATATAGATATGTATGAAAAATACAAAGAGAAATTATTTCATCAGACAAATTCATCATACACTATGCCCTTAGTATTGATGGGAGGACATCAGTATGGAGATGTGAGTTATCAAGAGACTATGGTTTAATCTGTAATTTAAGTTATAACTGGTATATTTATTGCTTGTGTAAATTTAAAAATAAATATGAAGAAAGATACAAATATTGTATACAATGTTTGTATACAAAATACAAATATTGAAGAAAGATATGGTACAAATATTCTGAAAATGTTGACAGTGATTTATTTTGGGGGGAATGAGGAAGGAGTATGGTTGATTATTTTTTCTCCTTTATACATCCCTATAATTAAAAAAAAAAGTTTTCCAAAGAGAAAAATGATCATCGTTATTCAGTGATACTCATAAAACCTCAGGTTATAGCACAAGATACCAAGCTAAACATGTTCAGAAAAAAATGTTCTTGCCCAGTTTCGCAAGCATTATCTCATTTAATTCTTAAATTAACCCTATGAAATAGATATTATTATCTCTGTTGATCGATAAGGAAATTGAGTTTCCAAGAAACTAGGCAATTTGTCCAAGTTCACACAACTACAGGGTCACAGAGCTGATAGCTCAATATATGTCTTTGGATACCAAAGTTAATACTTTTCCCACCATATGAGAGCTATCTCAATGCCAATGTTATATGCTACTTTTTTTTTAAAAACAAACTATAAAGCTACCATTTTTTTTAAACAAATGATAAAGCTGCTTCACTGCTAAATAAATTTGAAATCTAAGAAAGTGATAAACAAGCTTTAAAAATATACAGACATTTTATGGACATATACGCATTTAAATATAGGAGTTAAAACAACCTATTTAAGAGAACAATATTACTGGTCCCAAATAAGGCTGGTGTGTAGAAAAGCCATTTGCACAGAAAGGAAAAATCCTTTGTTCAGACGTAATATTCTTACTCAGTGCGATACAGCAGCATGGAGTTCCACAGAATCAATTGTTAGCTAGAACCGTATTAGCAGGATCCCAACTCAAACAAGCCTAAGACGATGAGAATTTATTGCCTTACAGAACTAGTTGCAGGCATATTTGCATCCAGGGGTTCAAAAGATGTTATTAGATCTCTCTCTCTCTCTCTCTTCCTTCCCCTACCTCTTGTTCATCCTCCTCTCTTGCTCTCTCCCTCTCTCTCCTCTTCCCTGTGTTGTCTTTATATTTCAGTATACTCTAGGCAAGTGGTCATATATATAACTTTCAAGTTCTCCAAGTTTCCATGGATATACTTTCTTGCAACCTCAAGAAGAAAAGAGATTCTCTTTCCCTCAGTGTGGGTCCCCAAGGAATAAATCTTTCATACCATAATAATCTCTGCAGCTAGTGGGATTGGTCAGCCCTGGGTCTTTATTACCATCTCTTTAGGCCCAGAAAAATGGATTCAACCCCACTCACACCAAAGGGATTGAACTGGATTATTACAGAATAGGTCAAGAAAGGTTAACCAAAGGGATTCTGGTCAGACAAAGAACATATGACCACAATTCAGTCGCAGCTTTGACAGTATTACGTTTATGTGACCACTGGAAAGCCAGTGGGCTAACCTGTGGAAAGAGGGGAGACCTCATAGGGTTCTCTTGAAGCGTAAACGATAGCTAGAGAGAAAATGCCTCACACAGCATCTGGCAGATACAAAGTATCTTATAAAGTTTGTTTCGTAATCGATTAATCAAAGGCAGAGGTAGTTCTGAACTACTTGTATCAATCACCTCATCCCAGAGACTCTATCAGTCAGCAAGTCCAACTGAAGAATATAGCATTCCTATCAAATATGAAATAGGATTGCAAGCCCATTTCAAGTTGTCCTTTGTAAGTCTACGGAAAGCCAGGGGACTGTGTGACCCGGGAGTCGCAACAACCACAATATCAAAAACTGCAGTAACTAACATTTACTGCAGGCCGACCACGTACCAAGTAGTCTGCTAAGTGCTTAACATACATTTTCTCAGGCAATCTTTCCCATAACTAACAAAGTCGATATTATTGTTATCATTTCTTCGTTTCAGATGAAGAAACAGATGTAGCGAGGCCAAGTAATTTGCCCAAGGTCAAGCGAGTGACAAGACTTGGACTCCCACTTGGCTGTGTTTGGCTTGGGAGCCTGAGCTCTTAACCGTCGTGCATTGTTCTGTCTCGCACTGCCCTTCGAGGCCTCATAATACCCCGAGGAGAAGACTCAACATGAAATAGCATTTGGCTGCATTCCAGTCAGTCAACACGTTCATCACTAGATGCACAAAGAGAGCAGGTAGGTTGGATTCCCTGTGCTGAACACAACAATTCAGGCCAATACAGGCGCTGACCTCTCACTTGATTTGAAGATTTACCATCTCCATCTTGAAGACTTCCCTAACATCTCAGCTACTGTACTTAATGGGACCTTTTGTTGATGGGGTCAAGTGGGATCAAAGAGAATTTACCTTTTTGGTTTCTTTTTCTTTCATTGAAAAAAAATTATTTAAGTGTAATGATTATGGAGTTATTTCTCATTGGCAAAATTGTGGAGCTGTGTATTGAATCAGAGCAGTGTTGGGACGCTGGGCACAGATGGCTTTAATTATTAGGGCAGCCATTGACAGATGTGACAGTCTAGGTTTCTGCTGCCTCGGACAGGTGTAAGCGATAGGATTTACCCAGAGGGAGTTGTGGAGAGCCAGAATTGGATAGAGCCCTGTGATGGCCCTTTATTTTGTCTTAATCCACCCCTAGGTACATAGTTATCATATTTCTTTGCCTCAAGGCATGGTCAAGTCAGTCAAAACCATCAAACCAAGTTTGTGTGCAGAAAGAAAATCTCAAAGAGAGAATACACTGTTAGCAATTGGTCCCAAACTCTGTTCACTGTTTTTACCTAGAAGCCTTTCTTCCCTTTAATTATGTCTTTATAATCAAAAGGATATATGTATGTCCCTCCTCTGGGTCAAAACAAGCATGCTTACTTCTTCGATTAGAGTCCACACAAATAATTTCAAAAAATTGAATGTCAGCCTGTGAAATCCTTCATTATTTTGTTCAACAAATTTACCGAGAAAGTTATGGAGAGTAGGAAGAGAAAGCAGACATACTCCCTGCTCTTAGGAGCTGGTATTAGGAGGGAATTTTCAGACCTTTGATCTGATAAGAATAAGACAGTCAGCACTTATCACGTCAAGGCACCATTCTAGGCTCTGGGGATGCAGTGGTGATCAAAATAGCCCTTTTCCCCATGGAGCTTCCACTGTGACATGGGACATGGACCATTAAAAACCCATTTCTCGCTCTCTTGCTTTCTCATGTATATATGTATACATGTATCCAAATATACATGTATATATGGACACACACACATATATATATACACATATTGTATGTGTTTGTATATATGTGTATGTATTAGAGGGGGTGGATATAGTATACTACTTGTTATAACAGATTATATCTAAGGAATTGTGACGAGCTGTGTAGATGCATTCAACAGTTCTGCAGAGGAAAAGATATTTAAACTGGGCTGAATATGAGAGATCACCAAGTGGAAAACTAGAAGAAGAAGGTATCCCAGGTTCTACTACTCTTTGTTTGAAAAAGCAGAGTTTGACTTAGTACCTGAGCTGAATTCTGTCTCCTCAAATTCCTGTGTGAAAGTCCTAACCTCCCAGTACCTCAGAATGTAACTGTATCTGGAAATAAGATCTTTAAATAAGTAATTAAGTTAAAATTAGACCATAGGTAGGGGCCTAGTTATATGTGACTTGTGTCCTTATAGAAGAGAAAGAGATGCCAGGGAAACTTGGCACAGGGAAAAGGCCATGTGAAGGCATGGTGACAAGGCGGCCGTCTGAAAGTCAAGGAGAGAGGCCTCAGGAGAAAGCAACCAGCCAACCCTGCTGGCACCTTGATCTTGGATTTCCAGCCTCTAGAACTGTGAGAAAATAAATTTCTGTTGTTTAAACTACCCAGTCTATGGTATTTTGTTACAGCAGCCCTACTAAACTAATACATATGCCTCCTGTTCAGTTTGGAAGGAGAACAGTATATACCTAGTGTACAGAAAGCTTTCAAAAAATATTTACCGAATTAAAATGTCTGAGAGTTAACACAGCTGACCTATACTGAGCACTGATCTAATTTAATCCACAACTCTCTGATGTAGATATTATTATTCCTGTTTTATTGATGAGGAAGGAAACTGAGGCTTGATGAGGTTAACTAAGGTACCCAGTGTCACTTGGCTGGTAAGTGAGCATGTATTTGAGCCCAGACAGTCTGATTTGACAGCAAATGCTCATCACTGCAGGCCCGGGAGTGGAAGGAGTCGGTAAAGAAGGAGAGGAAAGGCCAACTCATGGAGGACCTTGGTTATAGCCATGAGGCTGAATTACCAGGGAGCCAGAAACCTCAGTCAGTACCCAGAAAACCTGTATTTACTCAGGCCGACTCTCAGAGCAATCACAATCCACGCACACAACTCATCACCCTGTACCGCACATAGACACAGTCCTCCCAAGCAGTCATCTCCCCCCTTGTGCAACACACACACATACACACACACACACACTCGCCCCAAACTCCTCAGACAATACAACTTTTTAGGAAGTCCTTTGAAGAATGCCTTAACGGATTTGAATCAATAATCTCCTCAGATCCTAAACGGGTGCTCCCCAGTTTGCTTTTTAATGATATCTCCCAACTCGGCAATCACAGCTGCTTCTTACTGCTCACTCCTAGCTGGTTTACTCTATTCTCCCCTCGGCCCATAGCACACGTGTTTTTTGTTTTAAAGAAAGAAACAGACATGGAATTAAGTCTTGATGTCCCATGTGCTTCATTATCCTGCTTTGTTGGGAATGTGTTAAACATATAGTGTGAGTTTTCATAAGTAGCAGAAAAGGATCAAAGGAACCCACTTTACCAAAGGTTTTTCTTCTCTCTCTCTCTCTCCCCCAGTTTTTTTAAAAAGTGAGGTTTGGGTGATTCAAATCACACTAGTTAGCTGAGCTGATAAGACAGGGGAGGAGAGATCTTCAGCAGTAGTTTTTATTTCAAGAAAAGAAAACTTTCTAAGTCATGAAATGGTCTTAGTTGTCTTTGATTTTTTTTTTTTTCAGTTGAATTGCAAACCTGGAATTAGAAGACGTTTTCAAAAAATATGCTTGATGTTAACCCTAGGTAGTTATATAAATAGAGTGAATCGAAGGAAGTTACATAGCCCAAAGATTACACTTTGCTATGCAGCTGAGATTTTTACATACCAAAAACTTTAAAACTTAAAATGGGCTACTTAAAATTACATTCTTTACTGGAAATATATATATATACACACACACACATATATCCCTTTATAATAACCTTTTCATATTGCTCTTCTGTAAAACTTTGAAGTGCTTGTTCCTAGGAGACATTAAGTAACAGTCCTTGGATTGGGAGGATTTGAATAAATTGCCCTGAGATGAGATATAATATGAAATATAAAGTTCATGGGAAAACAAATTTCCTCATTTAATCCTACCTGTGCAATACAGAGGGATATTTTTTTTCATTTTTTAAAAATTTAAGTATATTGACTTACACTATTATATTAGTTCGGGGTGTACAACATAGTGATTTGATATTTTCATAGATTATGCACCATACAAAGTTATTACAGTATTATTGACTATATTTCCTGTGCTGTACATGACATCCCTGTGACTTATTTTATAACTGGTAGCTCTTTTTCCTTAACTTTTGGATGTCCCTAGGCTATTTGGGTTTCCAAAGACAAGACTGGAATACATAAGCTCTCAAACTGAGTCGAGAGCACACATTTATAATGACAATTCATTAGCATCTGGTTTATATACAGGACTCCAAGACCTTTTCCTCAGTAATACTTTTTGAAAAATTGCCTTTCAGAATCCAATTTTGCTGAATAAAAATCTATTTCCTCTTTCCTTTAATTTTGCAGCTACTATTGTGGTATTATTTTCACCAAAAATGGTTCTGAATATTTGCAGATTCATGTCTTTGATGTGTATTCAGCAGATACTTTTTTTCCTTGTGTGACATCAGTGAAATGGTGAACATTTCAAATGAAAGCTCAGTGAAAAATATTTGGGTATAAAAAAAGTCATATAATCACCACACTCAATAGATTTTTGTTGTATTTTCGTTATTCTATGCATATTTTAAAAGCTGTAATCAGACTGTGCCCACAACTTTTGTATCTTGATTCTATTGCTTAAAGTGATTAAAATCTTTCACATTAAAATCATAAGGAAGTATTTTACTAAGTCTTTATACTAAGTATAACTTATACTCAATGACTCATCACTATTTATACACTCACACAACCATCATTCAAGTCAAGATATTCAACATTTCATTGACCCTCAAAATTATCCTTTGTTTCTTTATAGGCAATCTTTTCTGTTCCCAGCCTCAAATAACCACTACTATGCTTTCTTTATAAGTATATATTTTTGCCTTTTCTAGAGTTTCACATGAATGGAATCATACAGTATGCACACGGCTGACTTTGGTGTTTGGCCTCTTTCACTCAGCATATGGGTTTTAAGATTTCTCCTTATCATTGTGTGTATCACAGGTTTGCTACTTTTTATTGCTAGGTAGTATTCCATTGTATAATTATTCAACCATTTATTTATTCATTCACCTATTGATAATCATTTGGGTTGTATCCAGTCTGTAGCTATCATTAATAAAGCTGTTATGAACCTTCTTGTACACATTATTTTGTGGACATACGTTTTCATTTTTCTTGGGTAAATAACTAGGAGTGGAATTGCTGGGTGGTAAGATAAGCGAATATTTAACTTTTTCGAAACTCTCAAATTGTTTTTTTAAAGTGACAGTACTATTTTGCATTCCCTTCAGCAACATATGACAGTTTAACTGCTTCATATTCTAGCCAACATTTGGTATTGTCAGTCCTTTAACTTTAGTCTTTCTGGGGGATGTGTAGTGATATGCTATTGTGGTTTTATTTACATTCCTTGATGATTCGTGATGTTAAGCATATTTTTGCATGCTTTGTGGACATTTATATATCTTGTGTGTGTGTGTGATCAAATATTTTACTTTTTTTTTAAATAAAAAATTGGGGCCTCCCTCGTGGTGCAGTGGTTGAGAGTCCGCCTGCCGATGCAGGGGACACAGGTTTGTGCCCCGGTTCGGGAAGATCCCACATGCTGCGGAGCGGCTGGGCCCGTGAGCCATGGCCGCTGAGCCTGCGCGTCCGGAGCCTGTGCTCCGCAACGGGAGAGGCCACAACAGTGAGAGGCCCGTGTACCACAAAAAAAAAAAAAAAAAAAAAAAAAAAAATTGGGTTGTTTATCTTCCTATGATTTGTAGGAGCTTTTCATATATCATAAGTTCTTTGTCACATATATGCATTGTGAATGTTTTCGTTGAATCTGTGGCTTGCCTTTTCATAATCTTAATAATGAGTTTCAAAGAGCAGAACTTTTCCATCTTGATAAAGTCCTATTTATCATTTTTGTCTTTTATAGTTAGTACATTTTGCATCCTATGTCATCTTTGCTTCAAAACTGTACAGATTTTTTCCTATGTTTTCTTCTGGAAGTTATATAGTTTTCATTTTAAGGTACAGATTTTAGATCCACTTGCAGTTAATTTGGTATGTGATATAATGTAGGGATCAAGGTTCAGAATTGCTCTGGCTATTCTGTTTTACCCATTTCCGTGTAAATTTAAAATCATCTTACTAATCTACTTTTTAAAAAGTCTCCTAGGATTTTGACTGGGATTTCATTGAATCTACTGATCAACTTGGAGGAATTTACATAATAATAATATTTAATCTTCTGATACTGAGAAGTGTATATATACTATAGTATAACACTCCTTTATTTGTCTTATCTCAGAAATGTTTTGTAGGTCTCAGTATGTAGATCTTGGACATACTCTGTCAGTTTTATCCTTAAGTATTTCATGTATAAAATCCATTTTAATTGCTATACGATGGTCCACTGAGCTCAGCCATTCTACCTAGTTTTTTACTGAATAGGTTGTTTACAGTGTTTATTGTAATACAATTAATATGGTGATTGGTGATTTGTGCATGCATTTTTTGTATTTAAAATTAGTTTACATACACTTCCAGAGGAGAAGTTACTACGTCAAAGGGCATGAAAAAGTTTCAGGTTCGTGATGCATACTGAGTAACTTTTTGTCTTGAAAAAGCATTATGGAAGCTCTTCCAGATATTCCACTCTTTCCTCCTCTGTAGCCAAGGTGAACAGAGTCACTGTTATATAATCTCCAAGAAAGATAAAGAGAGAAAAAAATTTTTAAATCCCTCTTAAAAGAGAAATAGAACACACCCATTTTTTTCTTGCTATACAGTTGAATATAAGAAAGACCAAGGCAAGTTGTTGCAGGTGATGCTTTCATATGTTAAAATGGATGGATTCTTTCTAGTAAGTAACTCTTCCTGGACCTCCGTTTCTTCATTTACAAAATAAGATTGTTAGAAGTATCAGTGGTTTTCAAACCCTGCTCTGAAAAACCTCAGGGTTTTGGAGGGGAAGGTTTGCGATGCAAGTCTGAGCTGGCCTGCTTTGGGCCCCCCAGTATCTCTTCATGCAGAAAAGCTTTTTTATGTCAGCTTTGCGTAACATTGTTCTTCCTCAAATGTGTTTTGAAAATTGGCATCCACTAATAAAAACAATTTAGAAACCCACTGAACTAGATGGACTCTAAGGTATTTTCCAGTGAAGTCTTTGGTTTGAATCTATGTTATCTTCTGGGAGCTTGTCTACATAAGAAGTCCTGGGGAAACTGGGATTAAACTGGGATTATGTGCTGCCAAATATATCATAAAACATCCCTAGAGTACCTTCAGTTCACAGGACACAGTGGCTCTGGGCAGGTCCCAAAAGAGACTAGAATCAGAATTCACATTCAGATTTCTGGGCGCCTACTACCATAGGCCAGGTGCCCTGACTGCATTCTAACATACACAGTCTTACTGAATTCTCACAAGAGATCTGTGTTATTATCACCATTTTGCAAATAAGGAAATTAGAGCCCAGCTTAGTAAGCAATGGAGTTGTGACTCAAACTCAGGTCACCTGACTTTGCACCATCCCAAGGTATCCCAGATTTGTGAACAGAGCTTGGTCAGAGTCTGGGCATCAGACATGGATTGCTAAAATAGTCAAGGGATAAAAACAGGTGAGAAGCTCAGAGAGTCACAGGGAGAACCCAGGACTGGAACATGCTTTTATGTCTATTTACCCCCAAGAAAATCAAAGCCAAAGTGGACCATTTGAGACCCAGTTCTGCTTTTTACTAGCCTTGTAATCTCGGGACCATGCCTTAACTTCTCTGAGACTCAGTTTCCCTGAACATGAAAGAATAGCAGTGAACCTTGAAGGGCTATGTTCTACTTTGGTAGAAATAAGACTGAATTGATGCCCTGCCATTAGGCCGTAGTGCTGCTAGGAATGCATCGATCTTCCTGTTTGTACTGCTTGTAACTATGGCCCCATCTTAAGTATTCCTAATTGAAAAACAAAGCCTCAGGAAACCGAAACTTAACCAGCCGCTCTCGCTTCTGTAACTATGCTTGCTGAACCCCCTTTTGCAACCATCCAACCAATCAGACGGTGACTAGTGTCTTTGTTTAAAAGTTAACCAATCAGTGACTAATGTCTTTGTTTAAAAGTTAGCCAATCAGTACCCCCCACCCCTGAAGGTCGCGAGCTTGTTTGTACCTGTCTATAAAAGAGCTGTATTAACTCCATCGGGACCTCTTAGCGTCACCGGCAACGAGTGCGCGGAGGTCCAGGTTCGAACCTGCAATAAATGACCCTTGCCGTTTGGCTTTGACTCTTGTCTCTGGTGGTCTTGTGGAGGGGTCTCGTGACCGTGGGCATTTCAACCTCATAGGGTATCTGTGAGAACTAAATGAGATGATGAATATGATAATATCTAGCTCAAAGTCTGCACAGGGAATGTGTCACACCCAAAGTGCCACATGAGCGGACCACAGACACATCATGAGATACAGCAGTTCTGAATCAGACCCTCGACAGACAGAGGAGAAGAGAAAAGAGTGACGGCAAGGAAAATAAGATTATTATCGTTTCTAAGCAACCACAGAAAAAGAATAATATAAAGGCATTTCTCATAAGGGTGCTACACTGGCTACTTCACAGAAAGACTCGTCAGGTTTTAAAAGTAGGATACAACTATGAGTGACTGTAGAGAGACTTTTGATGATTTACCATTATTCAAAATTCTTCCTAACCAACGCTCCCCCTTCCTCTCTCTCTCAGTTCTCAAAGTAGTCAGTGAGGAAGACAAAAAAGACGTTTTCATTTTAATTTTATAAATAATCAAACTGAGTCTCTGACAAAGCTTATAAAACTATACACAGTCATCCGCTTTAGGCTCAAAGCACCCCTGGGCTATAATCTTCTTGAGGCCAGGATCTGTATCTTATTTTTCTTATATGCCTTCCCAAAGTGTCCTCAGAAAATAACTATTGAGTGAAATACATTCGTTTAAGACCTGCTCATTCAGACATTTTTCTCAGAAGCAGAATCTCAGATTAAATTTCAAGGTCACAGATGCTGTGGAAAGCATCTTCGGTTGGTACATATCTGTTTAGGAATAACTTATTTCAAATGTCTTGGTGTACTGTCATGTCCCACTGCTAATCCGTTCTTTCTTTTCTTTCTAATTTTTGAATAATGCATGTACTATTTTTTGAGAAACAGCATAGAAAAAAACACTGATTAAGGATAAATTTTCATTTTGAAAAAATCCTTGATGTTAGCTTATCCTCCTGATTGGCTTAAAGTTGCAAGGAAAATTAATTGACCTTGGCCATAACATGATTTAAAGCCAGAATGGGTGAAATTTTACTGAGGGCATATTTATCTGAAGTTGAAATGTAACTTGCTGTCTCTGGTATTATCTCTGATTGAAGGCAGGAAGTGTTGTCCTGCCTATTAAAAATATACTTCATCTGGACCCAAAATAAAAATATGTCAAATGCAAAGAGACCCATATTTGAACCTTGACTCCCCAGATTTACAATGTTCCATTATGAATATCACTTAAAACTGCTCTGTGTCTCCAAATAAAATAACCACTTGCCCTTCTTCCCCAGCTCGTAAAAATTAATATAATGCTGCAGAGGACTGACATCCTTAGAAGAAAAGACTTGCTAGGTAAATGCTGAGACTCCCCCGGATTCTTAGAACCACAGGTCGTCGCTATTAAAGTCATAAAAATAGGACAGAAAAGACATGTTTTGCTTCCGACAATTTGAGGATTGGATTTTCCAACCACCTTTGAACCTTTTGATGTTCAAATTCCTCACGGGCAAGCATTCCAAAGCCTTGCAGGGCTCCTGAAATCTGAGAAGTCTTCTCACCAGAGACAAGTTGAGCTGAGCTGAAAGCTCACAGATGTGGCTGCAGCCTGCCTCCCGGAATGGGAAGACCCACAGTAAATTATTTAGATGATGCTTTCTCTCTGCTCTGCCCCTCTCAAGGTCCCCTTCTATGTCAGGCCACCTTCTTTTTCTTTGTGGGGAGAGGTTTTGGCAACCAAGAGGGATCTCTCCCCTCTAGCACTGCCTGATAGAGGGTACATCTCCCTTGCCCCACCTCAGGGGCTGCACTGACAGCCTTTCTTTGACTGTGTCACTCACAGCTGGAGGAGAGTCCAGCCTGGAGATAAATCTCTCACAGCTCACTCATTCTTCTCCACGGGGCTGTGAGGAGAATGTTCAAGGCAGTGTGACAGGCCTAGTTTGCTCAGTGAACCACAGAGAGAGAGAGAGAGAGAGAGAGAGAGAGAGAGAAAGAGAGAGAGAGATTACAAAGAGCCCATTTAAATACCGAAGTCCCCTCAGCTCCCCCCTCCTAAGTCATGGCCTTGCTCTTATAATTTCAATGGATGTATCTACAAACAGTGACCTCAGGGAGATGGCTGGCCAAAAATATCCCCTCAGGCGATGACCCCGACAGCTTCCTGAAAATAAGGCCCTTGTACATATTTCGAAGAGGGTGCCTCTCCACCATAATTGCCCAAGCTACCAGTTGTTCATCCGATGGAGAGCAAGCCCTGGGACAAATGAGCCTGGGAGATTAGCAGGACATTATTGGGCCACTGACAGGTGCAAGGAGACAAACATTAATTTGCTAAGATTCTAAAGCCCTGCTACAGGCCCCAGGCTGGCAACAATGCGCTCTCTCCAAGAACCCGAAGGTATTTCTGGGATGGCGGGTCACTTTCCACAAGCCAGAAGGCTTTGTTGGGTTTCTGTGTTGTGCCCTGCATTCACTGTGCATTCCAGGAGCCAGCCCGTCACTACGGCAACTGGTCACTGATCTGGCCGGCCTTTTCTCTCTTTTTAATAGACTGTCTGGAAGTAAGGGTGCAAGTTCTCTCCTCTCTGAGCCCAGCGGCTCCATCACGCTGGAAACAACTTTCAGTAGGTACTTTTCTTACATATCCTGTCCGTCACCCTTGGTACATGCCTTGTGATTGGTTCCACTGCAACCAGTTTCTTCCTCTTCCGTTCATATTCTTTCCATCCTGGCATGAGAGTGATCACTTCAAGCTCAGGGCTTCACAATGTTATTCTCCTGCTTAAAAAAACTGGATGGCTTTTGATCAATGACAGGACGGATCTCTACACTTGGTGGGCCCTACTCCATCATCCTGCATCTGGGCATGAGGAGGACGTGAAGTCAAAGCCAACCCACGATGGACAAGCCTACAAGAAACAGCCTTTTCTGTTGTCAACCGCCAAGGCTTCAAGCATTACTTCAGCCAAACTTAGCCTAAACTGCGTGAAACTGTGACTATGGTCATCCTTTTTGAGACATCAAATGACGACAGGGAAACTACTGAGGACCGATCGTGTCTTCAGGAAGAAATGTTTTTAAACAATACACTCTTAAGTCCGAGCTCATCCTAGGCCTTCACAGAACTGGGAATTAGAGTAATGGAGCATGAAAAACTGACTCCTTCATCACGATCCAAAACACTTTAGTTTGAGGATTCTCCTGTATCTGAGAGAAAGAAATGATTTGAAAATCTGAAAAACAATCCATGATCTCAGCGTATGATGTGGTTTCCAGGACAAGGAAAGATCTACATTTTAACGTCTCCACTGTGCACCGAACACTGTGGGAGCTTTAGACAGATAGACAGACAGACAGACAGACAGACAGATAGATGACAGATAACAGGGTCTCAGCCTGAGCCTAAATGTGGATTCAGACATGTCTGGATGTGTCTGATGAGTATGAGGCCGGCCAGCTACATGCCTTTTTGCACCAGGGTCTGAGCGAGACAACTCAGGAAAGGAGGAGCTGCCCGACGGGTACCATCATTCTGAGACTGGTGTGATGGCTTCTGGAGTCATTTCCAAGAACAGGGTTCATCATATCTGAGTCCCATGGCACAAAGAGACTGAAGGAAACACCTAATGAATTGCCTTCATAAAAGTCTGTGAAACATCACGTCTCACGCAGCCCTGCACGGGGACCCCCGGAATGGAATGTGACACAGAGCAGGGACAGGGGTCTTCTTCTCTACCTTGTCCTAAAATATCTCACAGGCTCCAGGACCTATTCAGTGTTAGGAGTCCTTGGCTTATTGCTAGTGGCACTGAGCAAATGCCCTGCTGGAGACAGGGCAGCAAATATGGCACCAGGGAGGAGATACACGTGGAAATTGCCATAAACCCTTGAAAAGTAATTACACAGAGATGAGGTCATGTGCACTGAAAAGGCCCAAAGCTATAGAACCATAATTACTATTGCTGATATAACCCCATTAATATCAATCAACAATTATGTTTCCAGCACCTACTCTATGCAAATTACTTTGTTACATGCTGAGCAACAATCCTTGATCTTAAGGGGCTAGTCTCTAGCCCTCCGTGGCCTGACAATGCTGGAAGAAACTCCATCTAATCACACATTATCTCATTTAATCATCACAGTGACTCCATGAGGGAGATTTTATCATCTTTATCAACAAGGGCCTGGTTTCCCTGCTGGAGCAGTGGTTAAGAATCTGCCTGCCAGTGTAGGGGACATGGGTTTGAGTCCTGATTCAGGAAGATTCCACATGCCATGGAGCAACTAAGCCCGTGTGCCACAACTACTGAACCTGAGCTCTAGAGCCCGCGAGCCACAACTACTGAGCCCAAGTGCCACAACTACTGAAGCCCATGCATCTAGAGCCCACGCTCTTTAACAAGAGAAGCCACTGTGATGAGAATCCCGCGCACCGCAACGAAGAGCAGCCCCCGCTCGCTGCAACTAGAGAAAGCCCGCGTGCAGCAACAAAGACCTAACATAGCCAAAAAAATAAATAAAAATTTTTAAAAATTTAAAAGGAGGGCCCAGAGAGGTTAAGTAACTTGCTGAAGGTAACACAGCTTTTAAGTGGTAGAGAGAAGGCAAGTCAGATATGATGACACAAACAACTGATCATCAAGGCAAGGCAGAGTTCCTGCTTATTACTAACAAAGCAAAAAGATGAAGAAACAAAAGTAGTGTCACAGACCTTTTTTCTGTGATTCTTTGGTGGAACATATCACCAGCTCTAACAGCCCCGGGGAGAAAACAGCAGCCGTCAGAGGCTGCCCACCTTGCTTTGCCTCTCGCTTGCTCTCTAGTAGCTTCCACGATTTCTCCCCTTACCAACCTGAGCCTCAGGAGTAATCAAATCAGTAACTGGTATTCAGGAAGTAGGTACAGGCTTAGCTGAAGTGGATTTTGTATGTTAATTAAGTGTTTTATGGAACCTCTGAGAGCTCAGTTGACACTCGGTAAATATTTCTCACTGAATCCACAGAATCTGTGAGCAGGTTCTGTATAATAAAGCAATCTCAATGTCCTGACAGATGGACCATAGAAATTGACTGGGTGGCTATGATTCCAACAGATTATATACGATGAGAAATCTGGGCAATAAGTGCTTTCTGTGATTGTTGCCTATGTCCTGGTCATTTTCTAGAAGGGAAGAACTCAACTGTTTTCAATTTGTATTACAGAGAGAGGAGGGGTTCTGAGATGCCTGCAGTTCTTTTGTCCTGGCATTAAATAAAAAAGAAGAAGAAAAAAGTACCTCCCAGTTCTGCTTCCTGGTTCTTGCATGAACAATGCAACCCGCTAAAAGTCATTTGTAAAGCATTTATCAAAAAGATAGAAGTGATAAATTCCCCCTTCTCTTCTTGAGTTCAGAGCTCTCTTTTTCCCTACAATTTCTCTGTAGAGAGCCTGATCGAGGTTCTGCTGTACCTTCAGCTCTTTCAGGTCAGGACTCCAAATTCTTGGAATGAGTTCATGTACATAAACCCTCACCATGTGAATGTGCACACACAGACAACCCAGGAATTGGCGAAGCCTGTGTTGTTAAACACGTTGATTCAGACTAATAAATACCCACTAAGCAAAATATTTTGAAAACATTCACATAAAGATCTTTCTAGTCTGAACAGAAAAAATTCTAGGCTTCTAATCTGTGCATTTTGCCTACCTTGGACAACCACATTAAAGAATAAAATTTCAAAATTGCCTAAGCCAGTCACAAAAAGATAAATACTGTATGATTCCACTTATATGAGGTACTTAGAAGGGTCAGAATCATAGGGACGGAAAGTAGAATGGTGGTTGCCAGGGGCTGGCGGAAAGGGGAATGGAAACTAGTGAGCTATTGTTTAATGGGGGAAAGTTTCAGTTTTACAAGACGAAGTTTTATGGAGCTAGATGGTGGTGATGTTTGCACAACACTATGAATATATTTATTACAACTGAATTGTACACTTAAAAATAGTTCAGGTGATAGATTTTATGTTATGTGTATTTTACCATGATAAAAATTTTTTAAAACCCATAGGACAAAATTAAAAACAAAACAAAAAAAATTTTAATTTCCTTTGTTGCTACTTTACCTTCATCAAGAGTCATCGTCTTCTGCCTACACTGGCTGGTCTATGCTCAAATGATGAAAGGAATCTGGTGCAGCCCCACAATTAGATAAAGGCAAAATTGCCTATGGAAATGACCGAACCCTTAATTAGCTAATTGTAGGTGCAATTGGCCACTTGCACCATCAGATGAAGGGCAAGTGGTTAATTGAGCCCACAAGTGACCTACTCAATCAGAACTAACAAATGGCTCATCAGATGAGGTCCTGGCCACAATGTATCTGCAAACAATAGCATGTGTGAAAACTGCACAAATCAGAAGCGGCAGTCGGGCTGCTATCTAAAAATGAAACCCACAAAACACGAGCTAATTATGGAAATGATCAAAATAAGGAAAATTCAATAATGAGCCATGATCATGGGGGAAGGGAGGGAGACGAGTGATGAAGCAGTTTTGGGAGCCAAAGGCCCTAGATATTGGAAAGAGCATCTGCCTGGAGCCATCCCTAGTTGTTCTTATTTAAAACTTTCAGGAACACTTGTCATTTCCTTCCATTGTACATTCTTATTCATGGAAGCTATCGAGAGACCTCAGCACAAAATGTTATACTAATAGGAGGCTTGGGAAATGTGAATGAATGAATGAATGGGGGACACCATATTCGCACATAGAGGGCTAAGACACAAATACAGCCACTTCAGTAAATTGATGGTACTGAGAAGTTCCTGTTGGGTTTCCCCAATACTGGATATTTTGTTTGACTGTGTTGCTACCACATGCAAGTTAACGAGTAGGAGGAAATACTAACGATTATGAGGCTGTTGACAGAAACAATAATAATAGTTTGTACTCATCAGGTTAGGCCAGGTCTATGGTGAGGTAGAAATCCCAAAATCTCAGTGGCCCTAAACAACAAAAGTTTATTTCTTACACAAAATTCATTCTAGGTCGTTTCTCCTTCTCACTGATAAAGATTCTTTCATCCTGTGATTCTGCCATCTCAACAAAGGCCTCCACCTTTACCACTCAAGAGGACAAGAAGACCAAGAACTATGCAGTGAAACAGGGCTTTTCATTGCATCAGCCCGGATGTGTCACATGTCGCTTCTGCTCACATTTCTTCGGCCAGAATTAGTCATGTGGTCCCAGGGAGCACAGGCTCCCATTCACTCAGGAAAGAGGAGAGATGAAATAGGGTTGGGTGAACCTGTGGCATTTTTTCTATCACAGAGGCCAAAAACAAAGAAGAATAAAAAATAATCTATCCATTTGGAAACTTAGAATACCTCTTGATATAATGCTATTTTAAAGAAGTACACAAAATTAAATGTACAAATGAGTCAGAAACTTTCAAGATAAAACATATAAGCTGAAGTGGTGTTCATAAGGAAACGCAAAGCCATGAAACTCCTTATAAGAGGAAAGGTAGACTGAAAATAAATGACCCATACTTTCACGCAAGAGTCTTAAAGACAAGAAATAACAAGCGTTGGCGAGGATGTGGAAAAAGGGAATACTTGTGCACCATTGGTGGGAATGTAAATTGGCGCAGCCACTACGGAAAGCAGTATGGGGGTTCCTCAAGAAATTAAAAATAGAACTACTATACGATCCAGTGATTTCACGTCTGGGTATTTACGTGAAGAAAACAAAAACACTAATTTGAAAATATATATGCATCCCTGTATTCACTGCAGCATTATTTACAACAGCCAAGAGATGGAAACAACCTAAGTGTCCACTGATGAATGAATGAATGAAGAAGTGATGTGGTATATATATATATACACACACACATATACCTACACACAGTGGAATACTATTCAGTCATAAAAAATGAAATCTTCCCATTTACGACTACATGGATGGACCATGAGGGCCTATTAAGTGAAATAAGTCATACAGAGAAAGACAAATATCACATGATCTCATTTATATGTGAAATCTAAAACAAAAAAACAAACAAAACCAAGCTCATAGATACAGAGAACAGACTGGGGGTTGCCAGAGGTAGGGGTTGGGGGTAGGCAAAGTGGGTGAAGGGGGTCAAAAAGTACAAACTTCCAGTTACAAAATAAACGAGTCATGAGGACGTAATGTACAGCGTGGTGACTATGGTTAATAATACCGTGTTGCATAGTTGAAAGCTGCTAAGGGAAGAGATCTTTAAAGTCCTCATCAAAAGAAAAAAACACTTATGACTATCTATGGGGACCAATGTTAACTATGAAGTAGACTGCTGTGGTGATCATTTCACAGTATATACAAATATTGAATCATTATGTTGTACACCTGAAACTATTCAATAATATGTCAATTATATCTCAGTTAAAAGAAATCTTAAAGAAACAGCACAATAACACAAAAGAGATGTGATGAGGAATTATTGAAGGTTTTTTAAATGATGAAGTAAAAAATATTTTAAAAGTACATCATATTAGTAAACATTTAAAATGTGTTCTTTGTAAAGATTGATAAAGTAGAAAGATTTTGGGCCAGTAGGATTATAGGGAATAAAGAATGGATTACTATGAACAATGTTATAAACAATATAGGAGACATAAATATAGATGCTGAGGAGCTAGCAAACATCTTAAGAGAACATACATAACAATTTCAACCAAAAAATTGGAAAATATATGGGCTTCCCTGGTTCCCCGCTACAAAAAAAAAAAAAAAAAAAAAAAAAAAAAAGGAAAATATAGAATACTGATGAAAATCTAGGAAAACAGTCATTATTAAACCTAGGAAAGTTATTTATCCTTACTCAAAATTTTTTCTTTTCTTTATTTGCCTTCCTTAAAAATGAAATAATCACTCTGGAGTTTGGGCTGTGCTCTGGGGTATCAGTACCAGGATTCAAATCCTGACTCCACCCTACTAGCTGTGCCAAATTATTCCACCTCTCTGTGATTCAGCTTCTTAATTTACAGCTACTCACTAGATTATCGTGAGGATCGGGTAGGTACTAAGCTATCAATGAACACTGATATTATTCTTTAAATGGGACTTCAAGCATGTGATATTTAAGTGGGTTGAAAAAAATTTTAATAGATTATATTTACAGAGAAATTACATCAATTATTCCAGAGTATAGAAAATATAGTATAACATTGTGTTAATTTAAGGATGTAATCTAGGCACATGAACACAGATCACAGATACACAAATCAGTGGATCACAAATTTAGATGCTTTCAAGAGCCATGCAGCAATCTAAATGAGAAAAGTAGGCTTGGTTTAAGAAGGACCAGGCATGCATATTTTTTGGTCTGTTTTGGTATTCTCAGTTTTAATAGAAATATGAGACTAAGAAGCAGTTCTCTCCTATAAGAGAAACAAATGGGCACTCATAGTTAAATCACCCTCTGGCACGCTGAGGTGACAGGGAGCAAAAGGGACCATGAGAACTAGTGGCCATGGGCCCCCATTAAATGGGGCATTTGCCTTTGAGCTACAGCCAAAGGCTAACGTGCAGAATTAAACTCCCAGTGTAACCTCATCATCTCAATTTTTTAAAGAAAAATTCTCTTTTATAAAAAAAAGTAGATCTATATATTTACAAAAAAATTATATTGTCGGATCCCTACTTTATACTTTTCACAAAGCTAAATTTCAGATGGTTTAAAGAGATAAACTAAACTTAAAATAATATTTTTATGATCATGGTGTAAGACAGCTTTTCTTAGCAAAGCACAAATAAGGAAAAAATTAACATGTTAGACTACATAAAATTTTAAATATTTATATCACAAAATAGTCATAAAAGGCAAGTAACAGTCTTGGAAAAGTATATGCAGAGTATAAAACCAAAGATTAAGATCTAGAACAGTGCTGCCTAGTAGAATTTTCTGTGGTGAGGGAAATGTTAACAATTTGGTATGTATTCTTCTGGATATTTCTCTCTATATTTATATGGATATTCAGGCGGGTCCCTGTAAGTATGTAGTAATATTATGCTAACAATAATATTGTAAGCAATGTTGCTTACTATGTTGTGTACTGTTCTAATGGCTTTTCGTATATTAATTGATTTCATCCTCATAACAACCCTATGAGATAAACACTACTGTTATCCCCATTTTACAGATGAGGAAACTGATGCACAGATGGGCTTAGTAGATTTTCCAAGGACAGAGAGCTAGCAAGTGTTGGAGACACGACTCAATCTTAGGCCGTCTGGCTTCAACGCCTATACTCTTCAAATTTATACTAAATTTCCTCACATATAATTTTAATTTTCTTGATTGTTTTTAAGGTTGTTGTTTTCGTTGAGCATAAGGTGGATTTTACTGCATGTGTAGGTAGCAATATCTACAAATGATATTTTTCCTTAACAGTCTACCTGGCATATGTCCTCACTAGGACATATATCTCTACTTCATTCTTTTTACCGATATGATATTTCATAGTGTGGATGAGATGTACCATAACTAATTTAACTACTCTGACATTGTATTAGGGTTTCCAAAGAGCATCACCCAGAGAACACCATTCATAGAAAATACAAAGTGAAAGGCATCTACTGGACATGTGCAGTGCATTGCCCAAGTGGTCCCGCATTTAAGTATTTCCACTTTTTTCAATAATACAAATGGTGTTGGAATAGACTTTCTTCTCCAGGTCTGTGCCAGTATCCCCACAAGCCAGATACCCAAAATCGGAATTGTAAAGAAAAGAGTATGGATGATTTAAATGGTGATAGACACTGCCAGAGTGATTCCAGAAAGACCCTACCATTATTCTCCCACCAAAAGTATAAGAGAGCACTCATTTTCTTCCACCCACACTAAAACATACACTGCCAATATTTATGTTTCTTGTCAATGTGAAGAATGAAAACTGGTACCTGACTTTTGGTTGCTTCAGCATCTTTTCATATGTTTACTGACCTTTAGAATTTCTTCTATTCGTTTATATTATTAATTTATAGGCACATATATAGCTTACATCTGCAGTGTCCAATATGGTAGAGACTAGCCACGTGGCTATTTGAATGTAAATTAATTAAAATTAAAGTTAAATATTTAATTCCTCAGTGGCACTAGCCACATTTCAAATGTGTATGTTCTCTGATAGAAAGGAGACAGTAGAGACTGAAGATAAAAGAGAATAAAGTGATCATTAGAAACTAAAGGGAAGATGGAGAAAGTAGTAGGATTACAGAAAAATAGCCATAAACATAGACAGCTAGTACTGAAAGGAAACTTGGAGATGATCTGATCCCATAGTTTTCAAATTCTATTTTGTGAAGTCCAGGAATTCCGTACAGATGCACAGATCTATACATTTTAAGATATGTTTCAATGTAATTTAAGGTTGTAAATAAAAACATAGACTCAAATTTCAGCACATCATAGGCCATTGGAATTTTAACTTGTTTTACCATTTTGTTTTGGGGCAGACCTGAAAAGTTTTCTGGTGTGTGTGTGTGTGTGTGTGTGTGTGTGTGTGTGTGTGTGTGTGTTAGAGAGAGAGAGAGAGAGAAGACAAACTTATGGAAAGTATGTCATTGGGTAGGAAGGTTATAGCTCTATGTGGAAGGTTTTTTAAACAATTCAAGACAATATGTCAACACTTATAACTGTGACCAAAAGCAAGCATGCTACCTTAGCTCAGGCACACAATACCCATGCAAGGCAGGTCTCTGCTACATCTGCTGGACACATGCTCCCATCTTCAATGAAGAGTCAATAGTGCAATACGAAGGAAATGTCAATATATACGGTCAGAATAGTATGTTATATAGATAGCTTTAAAGCTCGTTTTAAATCTTAGAGGCTTCTGGTTTGACTTTTTATTGATAAACTTTCTGCAAATATTGAGCTATTATTTCATTTTTGTATTTACAAACGTTCTCTTTTTTTCACGAGATGTAAAAGATACTCTTGAAGCAAGAAAGAGTTACGTGGTGAGAAAGAGAATATTAAAAGGGGAAGTCAGATGTGTCATATTAGCATGTATTGGTGTATCCACTCATGTTAACCCATTGAGAATCATGTAAGGAATGAAGGCAAGTGCTGGCAACTCTCACACAAGCGCGCTTAAAATTCACACAAGATCAAGAAACTACATGATGGAAGGAAAAACTGGAGGAAGCTATGTTTATGATCATAACATCGTCCCCATCTGCAGCAGGTTTTAGGCAACCAACTACTTCAAAATAGTGTTATGGTCCCTGACAGGTTAGTCCTATCTAAACATCAGACAATGAGCAATAAAGTTAAGTCTTTCTACTTGCTTTTTTCAATGTTAATTGAACAGTTTGAATGCTATCAAATTTGATGCAAATTTCTTGTTAGTGAACATGCACTCTCTCCCATGGCAGAGAATCAGATTCGATGAAGGGAAAGTTTTAAAACCCAGTACTTTTAAACAATCCTACTCAAATGTAAGAGAATGAAACTATTATAAATATATACACAACTGTTTCCATTTTCTGATGATATGTCTAGAGAGTACTGGGGCACGAACCCGCGTCCCCTGCATCGGCAGGCGGACTCTCAACCACTGCGCCACCAGAGAAGCCCAGGAGTGAAATTTTTTTTAATTGATTTTTATTGGAGTATAGTTGATTTACAATGTTGTATTAGTTTCTGCTGAACAGCAAAGTGAATCAGTTATACATATATCCACTCATTTTTTACATTCTATTCCCATATACATCATTACAGAGTACCGAGTAGAGTTCCCTGTGCTATACAGTGGGTCCTTATTAGTTATCTATTTTATATATAGTAGCATGTATACGTCAATCCCAATCTCCCAATTCATCCCTTCCCCTCCCTTTCCCCCCTTGGTAATCATGTTTATTTTCTACATCTGTGACTCTATTTCTGTTTTGTAAATAGGTTCATTCGTACCATTTTTTTTAGATTTCACATATAAGTGATATCATATATTTGTCTTTCTCTGTCTGACTTACTTCGCTCAGTATGACAATCTCTAGGTCCATCATGTTGCTGCGGGTGGCATTATTTTTTCTTTTTTATGGCTGAGTAATATCCCATTGTATACATGTACCACATCTTTATGGATAAAGGATTGAAATTTTTAACACCCAAAATACATGATGGATTAGTGCAGGCTGTCAGTTTTATGAACTCTATCATGAATTTTACTAATAATACTGTGGATTTCCGCATATTTCTTATTTTTCTATGTTGGGTTCATGCAGATGAAAACCAAAAAAAATGTACCTTACATTGGCCAATGTGTAGTTAACATCTACACAGATGATGTGAAAGTAATATCTGAGAAGAACACAGATGTAACGATTCTCTTAAAGTTCAGCACAATGTGTTCAAGCAATCTGAAGACTCTTTAACAGAACTGTAGAGTCAAACATTATGTGTTAACTTCTTACAAACATGCAAGCATCTTTCTAAATATTGTTGGATCAAGCCATATAAATAATGAATTACATTAAGATACAGCCTTAAAACTGCAATTTTTCAGAGTTATTGGTAATTATATTGGCAGTATATTACAGAATAGCCTTTTCTTTACAGGAGACTTACATGATGAACTGAAGGCAAGGAGCTAGTACAAATATTTCAAAGATTCTAAGGGAGGAAAAAAATTGTGCTTGTCAGTGAAGGAATTCCATTTATTAAGTAGCTAACAAAAATACAACAGCTTTTCAGAAATCCAGTATTTTCATGCTTATAATTGCAAATGAGGTGTCAGAAAGGGAAATGAAACTTCAAATTTCTACTGAACGGAAAACAAAGTAGATTTTTATAGCCTTGAAAAATGACAGAGGTGTGCTAAGACATGTGAGATTTTTTAAAAATGAAATCACTGAGAAATCTTATATTGTTATCAGATATATTTGAAAAATATTTCCTGCCAGAGACATTTCAACCAGCTAGATAGGAGTGAGTTTACCTACCCTCCCCAAATGAAACACTTACCAAGTAACCTAAGCGAGCGGCTATGAGATAATGTTAGTGATTCAGCCTTGAAATAAAAATATCCTATTGCTTCTCTTTCAGTCTTCTCTGATGGTTAATGGAAGAATAAGCTTAACCATTGAAAACCTGTTATCTTTTGTAAAAATTTCTCTAAGTGAATCAGCATTTTTGTCCCATAAGACCAAAACAAATCACTGGAATAACTGGATTCTGACACTAGTTATTATCCATAACTCCTGATTTCAAAATTATGTTTAATGACACATAATTCTGAAATATTTCAGTTGCCTTTACAATAAATAATAAGCATGCATTAAATAAATATGTGTATATATAAATATATATAAGTGAATACATACTGAAACTAAGAAAATTATACTAAATATTGCTTTTTCTCTTATTATACATTTGGGTTCTTCATGTCATTTTGTTGAAAAGAAATACTGCTAGAAATGAAGCAGAGCTGATTTCTTCAACTCCATTTTACAGAAAAGAGATTACAACCAAGGAAGCAATGAGCACCATACTTCAGATCATGGTCTCTAGGTTCTGACAGATTTGGGCTTAAATCCTGACTCCATCACTTATCTTCTGTGTGCCACTGGCTATATTTCTTAGTTGCTCACCAAGTTTTAGTTTCATCGTTTGTCTGATGAAGGTAATAATAGTATTGACCCCAAGGGTTCTTATTATGGTTACACTCAATGCAGCGAATTCTGTTAAAAAAGAAAACAAAATGAAACATGCCCTGCATGGGAAAGTGATCCAGTATCACCCATAAGTCAATAGTTAAGCCTGGACAAGTTAGTTGTCCTAGTTATAGAGTTCTCTGCATCAGACTAGTCTGCAGTGAACCCAGTGGGAAAGTTCCTTCGGATGAAGACGCATATGGCTTCTTCCTCTGCAAGCGGGGGAAAGAGGCAGGAGTCCAGAAATTCTGATCTGGAAGGTGGACAATGGCCAGAAAGATTTCTTAAGTGGTGGTTAGTTTTTCTGTTGAAAATGTGGGTTTTGAGTGGCATCGGAAAAGGTGGAAAAAGTCTTTGTAGCAGAGAGTATGAGATTAATAAAATTTATTGAGCTGCAGTTTTGACTAAGTTTGGAGACTTTGGAAGAATATGAAGCTTTGAATTCCAGTAGAATTGCTGCAAACTCAAGATTTGCTACATAGCAAATGTGTGGTTTTGGCAAGTCTTTAATATCGCCATACCTTTCTGCTGAGGTTACTGTGGCAATTACATTAGATAACATTAGGTGAAATTCCAGGCCTGTTGCTGAGGCCCGCAGCACAGAAAACAGACACGTGGCCCAGATCCTCCTAGACTGTGGGCTCCTTGAGACGGGGAAGAGTGTCAGACTCAACGTTTGTTGAGTGTTGAACAAACCCTGAACTCTCGTTTCTTATACTCCTTGATCTGAATATTTGACGTTTGTTCTGCTAGTGGTAGTCCAATTTATTAAGACTTCTTCCTTCATCTTTTGGGCTATGTTACTACCCCCAGCCTCTGGTCCCACTTTGTACAGGTATTATGTGATTTAGCAGTAATTCACGTAAAGGCTTCAGCACAGTCCCAGCACACAGACACAAATTCAAGTTCCAGTATTTATTATCTTCTAAGTGTCCTCCCCCGTGAAATGGGATAATAATGCAGTTTTCCTGAAGTCTAAATGAAATTTCTAGATGTGAAAAGACTTTTCAAATTAAAAAGTGCTAAATGAATGTTGATTAACATCTTCAATAGAGAAGAGCTAATTTAGGTATCTTCGATAAAAGACAAAACAAACATTAAGTGCTAGAGCTTGAAGTTTTCTCACTAAGTTCTCAAACTGAAGGATATTCCTCCTATTAACGTGTTGGTTAAATGAGGTCTCTCCACCTGCATTCTTGAAATCATTCCCTCTACCCTTTCCAGGAAATTTGCTCTATCCGTCAATGAACTGGCGCCTCTATAAGATCAAACTGCAGCTAGTAGTTTGCACAGTTAACAAATCAGTGCTTGAAAAAAAACTGGCTAGAGGACTCCACTTTCCAAGGATGCTATAGAGGAAATGCCTGTGTTGGGTGGAAGACAGGACTAAAGCGATAGGAATGTTGAATTGGAAAGGGTTTATATTCCAGTGCTTACCACAGCAAGTGGATATTTATCTGCTTCTGCTCAAGCATTTCTAGCCATTTGAGTTTCAGGGCACCTTCATCTTTAGAAAGCTCTTTAGATTGCATTAAATTCTACCTCTCCTTGGGTCACATTCTCTCCTCTGGAGCCATCAAAACCAGCCTCTTGCATCTTCAGTGTGAGGCTGTCAAATATTTAGAGAAAGAGGTCAGGCTTTTCATCTTTGGAGCATGTTATTTGTCAGCACACAAGGGAGCTTGAGGGAAGGGTGGTCAGTGGCTTTGAGGAGCATCTCAGACAGGGTTGGGCAAACCCTCTTTAACCACAGTCTGTATCTTGATTGGCCACATCAGATCCAAAGAAGCCACAGGATGTCACTAGACCACCCAAATCTGTCCCTTCTCTTGAAATTCTCTTGATCTTAGTCATACTTTTGGACTCTTCTCATTTTCTATAGCATATTAAGTAGCACTTTGGTAAAAGACATGCTTCATGTGGGAAAAAACCTCTTACATATTGCATAGCTACAGGGATTATGATTCCATCTCATTTTTTCCCCTCTCAGGCTCAAGTGTCTTTCTGTCAGCCTTTTGGTATTCATCTCCAATCCCTTCTCCTTCCTCATTTTCTCACTGTATAATTTCTTCCTTCCTTTCTAATAAGCCATTTGAGAGGTTCCCAAACCATTTTACCTTTTCCTCAAACAGGGTGACAAAACGGCATGGAATATACACACAGTCAGGATGGCCTCAGGCAGGAAGAAAATTATAAGGGGACAGTAGAACCTCTCAACTTCCATGCCTCTCGATGATGGGAAGGCTATGGTTAGATTCTGCAGTGAACCACAATTCTGTTGTCTAGCTCCAGGTACTTCTAACTAGCTGCTACTTATAAGTAGACCATGGTTTCCTGTTACATTTAAGCCGGTGCATCTATTCTTATTTTTTCATCTCACTGTTCGTTACTCAGTCACTCATTCAATGAATAAAATATCAGTCATTTCCATAAGTCTCTGCGGACCTGGTTTCAGATATTCAGCAAGACACGGGCCTAGTCTGCTAGGATTTCTCATTAGTATTTGTAAACTGGTAGCAATAACACGCATCGTGCGGATGAGCTGTTATTAAATATTTTATATACTTCATGAAGATCCTTATGACACTTCCATGATGTATGCAGAAGAGAGATATTCTTAATAATTATCATTCTAAAGATGTAGGAACCAAGGTTCTGGAAGATTGTTTGCCTGGACAGATTGTATGTGGTGGGGTTAAGACCCCAATGCGGGTCTTCAGACCCACAGTCTCACTTTATTTACCTCACACTGTATTACTTGTGCTACTCCTTCCCAAAAAGAACAAAAAAAACGCACCATGGAAAATATTATTACGTACAAAAAGTTTCTCCTAAATTCTTCACCCTTGGCTTAAAAAAAGGAACACCATGAAATCTCCCTAGAATACTTTAATCTGAAGTTCTGTCTCTTCTTCTAAAACCAATGTATTGTACACCCTCTTTGACTTTAACTCATGTTCATTCATCCACTGTGCTTTGAGCGTCTTTCTTGTACCAAAGTGCCAAGCATTGGGAATTCAAAGTTGAGTAAGAGATGGTCCTTGCTTTTGAAGAGTTCACTGTGCAGTACAGGGCATAGGGAACTCTTTTAAATGGTACAAAAATAATGATGCTTATAACAATAACGGCTAACATTTATTGAGTACTTACTATGTGCCAGACACTTATAAGCACTTTACACATATGGTTAAAAAATGCACAGTGTAATATGATTTATATTTTCTTATGAATACATATTACTTGCCCAGCTGGTATGCAAACTCTTTGAGAACAAGAGCCTTCCTTCTCAGTGTTTTGCTTACATTATATATGTCCTCAGTTAAACCAAAATGAACCAGTTTATGGTAGCAACCTGGGAATTATAAACTAAACTGGAATACAATAAAAACTTTCCTACCTGTTTTAATGACAGCTGCTGCCAAGGGACACAGATATTATTAGAAATCATTTTGACTAGGTTGAAAGGGGACCACAGAAGGACAAGGTTTAATAGCACATGAACTGGATGATAGCTGTAAATACATTAAAAAGTTTGAAAGCTGTTAGGATATGAAACACAATGTTTCACAGATCAAAAGTATACCTGGAGAATTAACCTTACAAGGGAAGGAGTAACAGATGAAAACAAGGGACTGGGGTATACAAGTCCTAGCTAGCTTATAAAGCAGTAAAGAATACAAATCTCAGTGGTTTAAGACAACAGCTCTCAACCAGGAGCAAGTTTCTCCAGAGGGGACATCTAATGATGTCTGGCCACGGTTTTGGTTGTCACAACTTGGGGAGGGGTGAAACTGACAGCGGGTAAGTAGAGATCAGGGATAGCGCTCAACACCCTTTAGTGCACCTGAGAGCTCTCCTCTCCACCCCCAAGAAAGAAGTACTCAGCCACAATGTCACTAGCACTGAGTCAGAGAAACTCCAGATTAAAATAACAAAGGGTCATTGCTCACTCCTACAACATGTCCACCACGGAGGAACTTAGAACTCTGCTCTGGGATCATCCTCATTCTCGGTCCAGGATTCAGGCTAACAGAATAACACGGCTGAGAGAAGAGAGAGCTTTGGTGTTTCTCACAGTGGCAATTAGATCATCCAGCTCTGAAATGCCATGCATCACTGCTGCTCAAACTCATTGGCCGGAACCAATCACACGGCCCCACCCAAGCCATAGGAGCCAGGAAGTGCAATTCTGAAACTAATCACACGGTCCCACCCAAGCCAAAGCAGCCAGGAAGTGCAGTTCTGAATCTAATCACACGGTCCCACCCAAGCCAAAGGAGCCAGGAAGTGCAATTCTACTGTTTGCCCCAAACAGGGGAGAACTCGTATATATGATGAATAGCACAAATGAGGGATGGAGGGCAGGAAATAAGAATAGTATGGGGAAGAATTATCACTGTTCTAGTCAGTTTAAAGTTCTGAAGTCAATGCAGTTTCCACTTTCAGAAAATCTTTACAGAGGAGGAAGTAGTATATTCACAACAAGTGTAATTCAGAGATTCCTCAGCTGGAAATGGTTAGAAATAATGCCTACCTCTTAATGTCATGTGAAAGCATAACCTCTCAATATGTGAAAGCAATTGACATGGTGCTTAATTTCTAGGAAATACTCTTTAAATAATTTCCTCCCCTCTTTCCTTTGCAGAGTGGATAGAAGGGCAATAATGTAGCTGAAGAATAAATTTATCAAAAATGGGCTACTTCTTTTGCGTTAGGGAAGAGAAGAAAACACTGTATTATGTACGATAGCTGAGGCCTTTGCTCCTTCTTGCCAGGATTGCATCAATTACCTTATGGATTCCATAACTCCACTCTCAGTCCTTTCCTCTTCTCCCTCCCTCCTTGACTTCAAAACTCTAAGTCAGTCCTTATTGTTTCCTTAATGAAAACCCTTCAGTGGCTTCTTATGACCCTCACTAGAAAACTCTAATTCCTTAGCACGGCATCCTCCCCTTTATGACTTTGTCTGCCCAACTCTCCATCCTCATCTTTCTCCCTGTTGCCCAACGATTTATATGTTCTCAAACGCAATGCTGTTATCCATGTTTCATGCCTTCTTGCAAACTGACTTCTTCTATACGTTGGCTTGGCAAACCGTACTCTGCCCACAAAAAGATCTCAACCCTCACTGTCCTCGGGAACATATTCTCTGAGTCTTCCCACCCCCATACTCATTTCTATGATAGCATTTATTAAGTTACATTATTTGACTGTCTAATTGCCTGTCTCCCCCATTCTATGTGAACTGCTTTTACCAGGGGCTGCATTTCATGTCTATAGCCACAGGATCTAGCCCAGGACCTGACATAGAATGGGAGCTCCACAAGTGGTTTTTGAATGAATCATTAAGATATAAATTTCATTTTGCTATGTCTTCATAATGATCGTTTCAGCACATGCATATTATCCAGCCAAGATGATATCAAACTTTTCAAAACCTTAAAACAAGGTAAGATTTTCCTTTAATAAATTAGGAAAAAATATTTGTGTAAAGAAGAAAAATGTCAATCCTCAGGTATTTCCTGCAGCATTATATAAAAGCAAGATTATCACCTTCTTTTCTCAGCAGTAGCTCTTCGGAAGGGACTGAATAAGGTATCAATGACTGAATAAAGTTAGATAAGTAAGTGAGAAAGGGGTTTCACCTTCTCTGTTCCTAGGAGTTTCCAACTCTTGCACCACAAATTCTACTTTTATTATCTGTCCTAGAATGGTCAGACTTGGACTTGAATCTCAAGTTTGCCTGGATCATTACCTCTGAAGACTCTTTTAGGAAACAAGGGATTCTAAGCAGAGCAGACAGGAAGACATCACAATTCTTAAAAAGCCAAGAACAGAGGCAAGTGAAGGATAATCCGAAGGATGAGAGCAGCAAAGATGGTGAAAGGCGGCGGGTGACGGTAGCAGGGAGGTGGGTACAGATGGCCTTGAAATGTATGGGGATTAGGACACACTGAAGAAATGGAAAAGAAGGCCAGTGAGACTGAAGCTCATAGGATAAGGGGGAGGGTGGTGGACCAGGCTGGAGATACTGCTGGGGCCAGACAGGGCCAATCTTATGCGTATGTTAGGTGTACAAAACAACAAAGGTGAACACTTGCTTCACGCTGCTTTGCAGTTAATTTTCTGGTCCTTCCAGAGGACCTTCTCCCCTGATACTGAAGGGTACACGAATGGAAAATGTGAAGCACTGGCTTATCACGTATCTTGCAAAGTCAACTGTACTGGCCCTAATTTGCAGATGAGGAAACTAAGACACAGAGAGGAGAAGTCAACAAGGTAGTTTACGCTGTAATCAACAGACAGGATTTCAACTTTTGTCTATTGGACCCCATCCTGTGGTGAGACTTTAGAAGCCAACTTTGTCTCCTCCATGATTTACCTGTGACCAGTCAGGGCTATGTATACTCATTCTGTGGGCAACAGTTTCCATTTTTATTGTTTTTTAAAATTGACCTCAACGTGATTTCCTTTAGGCCCAGCCTCTTTGTGGAATCTCTAATCTGGGATCAAAGCAGGTTTACATGGTTGTCTTAAAATGATCTCCTTCTGTCACCCCACCAGTCACAGGTACATTCAGGACTCAAATGCAGTCAGCTTTCCTTTGGCTCCTCTGAGACGTGAATCACTTGTCCACGCCAGTTACAGTTTGCTTAGTAAATTCATTGCTCTATCCTCAACAGGTTATTCTCATCCTACCTCACTTCTCTGGAATTTATAGGAAACTCAGAATTTGCCAGAGTTGAAATTGACTCACTGCAACTTCTCACTCGAAGAGATTTCGTTCAAATAAATCCTCGATGCATTCAAGATCTTAATGAATCAGCACATTCACGAATATCGCTCTAATATAATTTCTCCCAGAAAAAGAAATACTGAAACAGTTAAGTTGTGCCTTGATGATTTACTTAATGAGCAGTATTTGCCCGGGGTAGAGTACTGCCTGAAGTGGAATCAGAAATATCTTTTTCTCGATGCTGTACAGAGCGTATGGGGGACTCGTTTATGTCATGGAACCCGAGCACTGCCAAATGTGACATTCCATTCCTTAATGAATCCAAGGGTTCAGCTTTCTGGCAAGGGACTATCACTTTCTTAGGCTTCTTATTTTCTATTCCCTTTCAGCACCAGCTCTTGCAATTGATGTTCTTCTCTTGTTTAGTTTTTTCACAAAGAAATACAATTTATCACATTATGAGAATTGCTAAATCCTCGTCAAGGAGTGTGAAACCACAAAACTGATTAAGACACAAAAGCTGGACGGTTGGCTAGGTTCGGAGACAGAGTGGCGCGGTCGAAACGCGAGCTTTGAAAACCCACGTGATTTAACGAGCTTGTTGCAGCAAAATGATAAATCACGCCATATCCTGGCCCTGCGAGGTCCCTTGTGAATAGTTGAATTCACGGATACCAAATTCACAAATGCTAATGGTCTCCTCTGTTCCTGTAAGTTTTCAACTAACTTGTGTTTTGCTTTTTATGTAATAATATCCAAAGTCCTAAGTCCTTTGTGTATACTCAGTCTGCTCTGGGTCTCTCTTTGAGCTTCTGCCTTTGACTGTGAACTTGCCACATGACTTTAGTCTATTCATCGTTGACACTGACCTTATTTAGCACCCCAAAAGTCCCCATAGCCACTTCTGATTATTCTGTTCATCTGTTTCTACCAAACAGATTTTATCTGACAGAAGATATAAAGAAAAACCTAGATTGTCTAAGGACCCAGGTTATATTACTCTGGGTGAAACAAATGCTCACTAAAATAAACATTTTGAATTTTTTCAAGTGAGTCACAAATTCAATGAACTACTATATATTCACGGAAATTATGAATAAATAGTGATATAGGGAAATGATTGTGATGTAGTGTTAAGTGACAAAACAAGACACAAAATGACAAGTATAGTGAAATTTCAATGGTGTAAAAAAAGTATCCTGAAAATACTAAATCCCAATATACCAACAAATAGTAATCATATCTGGGTATGTGAATAATTTAAATTGTCCATTTATAGTACCTCAGATCTTCAATTTCTTTACAGTCCCTAAAAAAGACTATTCAACAGCTCCGTAGTACCTATGAAGTACCTTAGTCTTACAAGAATTGTAGACCAGCTCTTTAAAACACTGCTCAAATTCCTCCACAGTTTCAGAGGCTAAAAATCAGGGCCAGCAACTTGAGGAATTTAATAAAGAACAAGAAACAAATCCCAACTTCAATTCCCCTGCAAATATGACAGGATTTTAAAATGTGCCTGGAAAACTGCATCTGGGGTTTTGCCAATCCCATAACGTTTGGGACGTTTGCTGAACCCAAAACACAGCCGGGCCCACCCATCCATAATTAAAGCCCTCCCCCCAGATGAATTCATTGCTTTGTGGCACCATCTGTCTCATTCCCTTATTTACATAATAGGGAACCCTGCTCCGACTGCAGCAAATGAGGAGCGACAAAAGAATGGCGAGTGAAGATGAAATGTATACATGTATACATCAGATTATGTATAATATGGTCAGATCCTTCCAATTTAAAATTTTTTTAAAAATTCCAAAACCCATCACAATTTTCACTTGGGCCTCTTTCCAGCTCCCGGAACCTCCTTCCTCCTTCTGCTGTATCTGCAGCTCTCACTAATATGGCTTGTTTCACTCAAGGAGTTCATTTGTCACGTTTTATTTTATTAAATACTTTATTTTCCTCTTGTGGACCCTTTAAAATGCCAGTTCGAGAAAATGCCATAAATCAGTTGTGTTTGGTAGTCACTAAGGATGCAGAGGAGAAATAAGTAGTTTCATATTAACTTGAAATTGAAAAAGAAAACAAAAATTGTCCCCCATGTACAGCTTCCTCGAATCCTCATTCTCCTCTTGCCTGTCTCCTGGGAAGTTCCTGTCCTAATGATGGGAGCATGAGGACTGGATCTGTTCAAAGACAGACAAAGGGCTGATTTTTGAATATGCAGCAGTCACTCTAATCCCATGTTTTGTGTCCCTTCCTGCAGGCTGGGGCAGGGACACCCTTCCAGTGCCCAAGGCAGCCGCAGAATTCCTATCTGGGTTCTGCCACTAACTCTCAGCAAATCCACATCTGAGAACTTCAAATTCACAGTCAGTGCTCTGCTGCCCCGTAAATGCCTGCCTGGAAGCTGAGATGATGCTGTTCTCTATGGGTCTAGAGTCTCCCCCTTTCCAAGCCCCCAGACACAGAAGCAACTGGGTGGAGTGTTCGGGTACCTGAGTTCCTTCAGCTTCGGTACTCACCTTTCGCCAGGACTGAGCCCCGTCAGACCAGAGGGAGAAAGACGCCAAGACTTAGAGGTGTATATTGTCTTCTGCACCAAGCTGGGCTCTTTTGCAGTCAGGGTGACATCCCACCTGTGGAAGCAGCCACACTTCAGGTTAAAATGTGAGAGGCTAGAGTAGAGTTCCCTGTGCTACAGAGTAGGTCCTTGTTGGTTATCTATTTTAAATAAAGCAGTGTGTACATGTCAACCCCAAACTCCCGATACATTCCTCCCTCTGCTCAATATTCTGGAATAACCGAAATGGGAAAAGAATTTGAGAAAGAATAGATACATGTATATATATATAACTGAATCACTCTGCTGTACACCTGAAACTGACACGACATTGTGAATCAACTATACTTCACTATAAAATAAAAACTTAAAAAGAAGAAAAGATAAAAAAATGAAATAAAATTCTATGCAAAGTTTTAAAAAAAAATGTGAGAGGCTACTGCTGGGAACAGTGGCTTTATCAGCATAGAGGGCTTGGGAATCCAGCTGATCTACAGAAAATGGATTCCTCAGCCCCTCTCCACGTCTCTCAATCAGAATTTCCAGGGACGACGGGGTAGAGGAATCAATGTATTTATTATGTTCCCAGGTAATTCTGATTCATAGCCCAAGTTTGGGCCCTATTGGTTTCCATAACTCTTGTTGTGATAAAAGGAAGATTAGCATATCTTCAGAAGAAACAATTTCTTAGTTTTAAACTCCAGAAGGAATTTGCCACATGTGTGTCTTTATCCAGGGCTTACTGATCAGCGGAACAAGTAAAGCTAACAGCAATTTTATTCCTCAGATGCAGAAATGTTCATGTGGACGCATCTCACACTCACCTGCGATCAACCTCAGGCCAGAACCCTAGGCATTTCCCTGGTAAAAGCGTTTCAGCCCTGGCTATACTGATGAGGTTCAGGCTGGGCTTCTAATCTATGCCTGGCAAGCCACTGAGGCTAAGAGCGGCCTCAACAAAGAGGCCAAACCCACCCGCACCCCCACCCCACATTCTCATCTGGTGGCTGAAACCTCCCTCCAAAAAAAAAAGAGGAGTACAATGCTGATAGAATTTTTCAATATAGGCAACTTGGATTTTCTCAATCATATACGATGTATGAGATAAAAATAGCTTCAGAAAACATTCCAATATTTACAGTGATGTAGAACACAGTCCAAACACAACCTCTGTCCTTGCCTTGCAAATGCAGCTTGAAGGCAAGTCGGTTAGACTTCTTTTCCAACCAGGTGCCCTCTGCTAAACCCCTTCCGTCTACATGGGAATAGCTGCCACTGCTGTTGTAAAGAAGTGAATTAGCAAAGAGTGTATGGCAGTGGGGACACTTGGCTCGGACCTCTGGGCCTTCCATTTACTAACTGCACAACCTTGAAACGTTAGCTGAACCTGATCGTCATCTGTAAATTGGGATAATAGGGGCCTATCTGACAGGGTTGGAGGATCAATCAGACAAAGGACATGAAAGGTCTAAGTAAGCAGTAAAAACAAGGGGTGTATTATAAGACATGGCATGTGTTCTACTGAGCTGGAAGTTTAGGAGAGGAGATGATGATAAATTGGAAAAGTAAGTGAAATTCAAGTTATTGCGAAAGCCCAAATGTGGAAGGGATCTATCTGGCCTAGAGATCGTAAGGCACTTTTCTTCACAAAGAAGATTCGAACTGAATCTTTAGGGGTGGGTGGAAGTCTTCTAGGAGGACAAAGGGAGGCAGTATAGCACAGGTGAGGGGAAAAAAATGGATGCTTATTTCCGGATATAGCCATGTCAGTTGACATGACTGGTTCATAAGGTGCATTTTGAGGGATAGGAATTACAGAAGTAGGAGGTAGGGAGCCTCTAATTAGGCTTTTGTTGCTTTGTGCTGAAAGGGAAGGCCTTTCTGTTGAACACACTGAAGGACCAATGGAGGCTTTATAAAGGAGAGTGACATGAATAGATTTGGGTATAGAAAGGTCACTCCGGAAATGCTGATTAAGACGGACAGGAGCAGAGTGAGACAGGAGGCACGAAGGCCGCAGCTGGAGGGAGTGTTGCAGGAATCCTGGTAAGGAGAGACAGACGCAGCAGTGATGGAGTGGACATTACTTATATGAAAGATGCTAAGAAGGCAAGAAAGGCAGGACTCGGTAATTGATTGGTTGCGGCAGATAAAGGGGAATAAGAAATCAAGGCTGTCTCCCAGCTTACAAATGCAGGTGAATGAGTAAATGATTTGCACACTGACCGAGAGAGAGAAAAGAAGATGAGCAAATTTAAGAGTAAGCTGATGTGGGAGATCGTGAATTTGCTTTGAGACATGTTGAGTTGAAAACTACCTGTGAAAATCCAGAAGGGAAAGCCCGGTAACTATGGAAATGAACATCTCTAATTTATGGGGGGAAAAACTCGGGAAAACAATCTCATGATGTGGAAGCTAAGAGTAGTTACTTGATGGCAGGAGGTTCTTAGAAGAAGTCTGCTAATAGCAAATACAGTGGTTATTTTCAGAAATTGAACTGCTTGGAGGATTGTGTTTCTTTCTCCATGAGCCCAGCTCTGGGTTCAGAGCCACACAACCAACAGTGCTCAACCATATTCTTGAGGCTGTAAACAAAACTCAAGGACTTTTCAGCTGTGCCATGTCCAAGGTGAGATAACCCTGGACAATGGTGAAGGTAACAGACATAGTCAAATGAGACAGTGTACATGAAATTGCTTTGAAGTCCCTCAAGAAACAGCAGTGTCTTCTCTCTTTCCTCGTTTCCTCACAGAGGGGCAGCCCACGGTGATACGACCATGCCTGGCACGTTATCTGACATACAGTAGTTATGCAGTTAATGCTTCGTGAATAAACTGCGGAAGGTAGGTACATGTTAATCAAACAGAATAAACATTCCAATGGAACTGGAGGAGGCTGGAAGAAGTTTGGGTTCCCCCCCACCCCCAGGTAGAAGTGATGCCCAAAGTGGGTACATTCAGATTTTAGTCAATGGTGGCATTTCACCCTGGCCACATCTCAAGGGAACCATTGTGGGGGGTGAAAGTGGGAAACTGAAATTTTCTTTCTTCCAAGGAGGAAATGAAAAGTTCCAAGAAGGGATGAGTGGGTGCGGCTGCTTTTTAAACAGCGGTGAAATGCTACGTCAGGTCATAAACCTGCGGTAGAGTTTAGTGACTGTGTTTAAATGGATGAGTCTCATTGCCTTATGAGATCCGGAAAAGCCATAAAAATTCATGGCCTACTTGTGGCTGAGCTCTAATAAAGGAATAATCGGTGCTTTAAGCGAGGGGTAATGGGAGGTACAGTGGGAGATTTACTGGAGCAATAAGGGCTGCAGAGAGAGAGTAGGTTTTTCATCCCAATTACACTGACAGACAACAGTGCAAGACTTCCCTGACACACACTTGCAATCCTGTTCCGTTAAGTGACAAGATGGGGTCCTTAGTTCTTCCTTCTCCTGCACTTGCAAGAATCAAGCCTTCGAGTTTTACTCGGGGCTCCTGTCATCAAGGTCAATAAATCTGCACTGGGGTTCCCATTAGAGATCACTTGGTATGGCGGAAAGAACTTGGAATGTGGATAAGGGAGAACTTTAGCTTTAAACCCAGCTCTGTCACTTACGAGATGGTTTTCTTATTGACCCTAATGATTCCTTCCCAATGATTCCTTCCTGTCCATTGCCATGGGACTTGGGATGTCTATCTATGGGAGAAGCCCTCACTCCTATCACCTGGACTTCAAGCTTGGCCATATGACTTGCTTTGGCCAATGGAATGTGAGTTGAAGTAATGTATGCCACAATTCAAAGGAACTTTAAGAGCCTTTGGGAGGGGAGCCATTGCTCTTTTCTCTCTGTCATGGTAATAATGTACCCCAAATCAGGATTGTTTTTTAGTCTGGGTTCTGGAATAAAGACCCATAGGGCAGAGCCAGAGTTGCCCTCGGACACTGCACTAGGAATGTAATATGATTGAGAATTAAAGGCTTGTTGTTCCAAGACATTGAGACATTGCGGGTGTTTGTTACTTCAGTATAATATAGTGAAAGCTGACTGACACACAGAGTGATTTTGGGAAAAGCTCTTAACCTGACTGAGCTCTATTTTCCCTAAAATGATGACAATACACTCCCTTTTATGTTTGGGTGGACATCAAATGAGATTCTTGCACCATGTATGACAGAGAAGATGTGCCATTCATGGTGGCTTTTGTTATTCTAATTTGCTACTCAATTAGAGAAATAAGAGAGGCTAAGTTGCTCTTTCAACAGGTGTGCCTCTGGTTAGCTATGTTTCAGTGACTTGTTGCTGTGGAGTCCCTGTGCCAATGTGGCAATCAGTGGCAAATCGGACATTTATGACACCCTTCTTCCAGGACTAGGGCAAAAGAGTTTCTCAGATCTTTTCATTACAGCCTTCACAAGCTGTGAAAGAAATAGCAGCAGGTTCACTTTTACCCCATCACACGTCCAGTCAATGGAACGCTGCCTTTTGGCCTTGACCATGGCAGCAGGATACCGCACTCCGGCCAGTCTGCACCCTGTGCCTGAGGGTGGGAAGCGCCACACAGCCTGGCTGAGGGGGGCAGACCGTTGACAGTGAGGGGAGCCCTAGACAATCTGGGTCGAGTTAAAAAGAGAATCCCATGCGGGAGAATAGCCAGCCACCCATTCCCAGCCCTCTCCCTGCCTCACGAGTGTACCCCTTCTTTCCCCAAACGGGGTGGGAGCGCCTAAGGGGTCCCACTTACTATGTGCCTGTGCCCCTCCCTCCAAACCCCAATCCTTACCTGGGGTGATGGTCAGGCAGCTAAGTGCTGGCTCCTATGGCCCTTTGTACGTGGCCACACTGCTATGAAAGCCAGGGGACTGTGCTCATTGCAATCACGGTAGCATCCTCTTGCCCAGGCCCAGCCATACATGGTTCACAAAGCTTCCACAGTGTTCATTTTGATTTTCACAACAGCTCTATGAGCTTTTCATTCCCTCACTCATTCATTCAACCGAGTGCCAGCTACATGGCTTCTGCCTTCATGGAGGTTGGTATTACTGTATTAGTGCCAGTTTATGACCAGTTATTTTATTTATTCACCAAATATTATTTTGCCTCTACTGTGTGCTGGGCATTGTAAAGTCAATGAAGATACCCAAACGAACCAAGCCTGGTCCCAGCCCTCAAGGAGCTCACAGTTGCAAAACGAGCTTGCAGACACGTAACTCACCATGTCTGAAAGGTTATAGCAGA
Source organism: Neophocaena asiaeorientalis asiaeorientalis (assembly GCF_003031525.2). Lineage (NCBI taxonomy): Eukaryota > Metazoa > Chordata > Mammalia > Artiodactyla > Phocoenidae > Neophocaena > Neophocaena asiaeorientalis. The sequence continues at coordinate 2,143,628 of NW_020174037.1, read as the reverse complement.
AGTGTGACCACAGAGATTGAACCAAGTGTGTGGGGCGCAAAGAAGTGAGACAGTGAGTCTGTCTGGAGAATCAGGGAACCCAGGCCACAGGAAGGGACATAGGGGCTGGGTTCTGAGAGATGACTGGTCGTGTACCAGTTGGATGAGGTGGAACAGAGGAGCAAACAGTGGAAACAACGTAGAGATTAGGAAGGATGTCTGTGCGTGGCTATAGCACAGAGTCAGTTGGGGCCATAGGGAGAGATGGAACTCCATAGGTAGGAAGAAGTGTGTTGTAAAGAGCCTTGAGGTACAAAGGAGTTTATCTTTATTCTGTAGGCAATGGTGAAACTTCACATAAAGTGTTCTAAACAGAGGACTATCGTGGTCACATTTTTTTAAAGAGATCACTCCGGCAACAATGTAGTCTATTGGAAATAAGAAAGACTAGTGTAAAGGAAACCAGTTAAGAGGTTAATTCCAAAGTCCAGAGTCCTGAACTAACGTGTGCTCACTCCAAAGTCTTGTGTTTCTGCCAAGGACTTGTACTCATAGGGAGATGTCACCCCTATTTCATACCATCTCTGCCCTTCCTCTGGGAAAAGCACACACTTAACAAATGATCCACCCACTTAGTTAATTATAGTCTTTTATCAGAGGGATAATCGCTTCCCAGATACGTCACACACTCTCTGGATGGTGATCCCAAGACCAGGCTCACCAGGATAATCAGCTAGGGCTTGAGGATGAACGGCAAACTAACATGTGCTCTGAGCACCAAAAGAGCAGGGAGTTTTTAAAAAGTACGTGTAGACACATTTTAAAATCATCATGGAAAAATCAACTTTGTTGGATTTGGATACACTTATTTTATAATTTACCTTTGTTTTCCATTGCATATAATGTGGGGAATAGTGGTGGCGGTGGAGGTGGGACACCTATTTTTAGCACAGAAGTCTTCTAAAGGACTCGGTCTGGCCCTGATTATGCCGTTTTCTCTGGTCGCACTGCAGGTGGCCATAGCCACTTCCTTCCTTGGAACTCCTTTATAGAGAGAGTCTAGACAGCAGCAAGAAGGAAACTGCAATGAATTGGATTCACCATTCACAGCAATGCCGAGGACATCACCACCGCCCTTAGTAAGGCTACACAAGGGGACATGGCTAGCAACTCTTATTGCTTAACTCTTCAGGTTTGAACTCCATGTAAGTTTATTTGGGCAACAGAACTGGAACCAGAGTATTTCATACTTCGGTTACTCAACAACAGTATTAAATTGAGATCCTCTATACCGTCAGGGCTTGAAAGTCTTGGTGATTATTGTAGGGCAGGTTTCTTAAGCTGTAGATAAACGACTCCAAACTAGAGCAATCCCAACACTCTTCCAAGGGATCCTGATTGGAGGCCCATCTGCTTCAAGAAGGTCAGCTCCTTAGAGAGAGGCTGAGAGGAATGAGCTGTTCTGTTAACAATATAAGTCGTTGCTGTTCCCCAAATGGTTTCCAAACACTTGCACGACCCAGTAGGCTATACTCCACTAGAGAACCGAAATCTGAAAGGTCTATTCAGGCTTTCTAGGCTGGAGTCGTTCGAAATCACACTTTAAGCTTTCCCTACTAATTCTATCTTTATTCTTTGGTCACAAGCCACAAGCTTTCCACCAGAGTTCTCTTGAGATAATAAAGATACATATTGAGCATTTACTATGTGCCAGTTATATGCTAAGTGTTTTACATGCATTCTCTGATTTACTCTTCATATCTATGGGGCATAAACTATTGTTATTATCCCTACTTAGCAGATAAGGAAACTGAGACACAATGATCTTTGGTAACTAGGCCGAAGTCATAGAGCAAGTAAGTTTTGGAGCCCAGGCTGGACTTTAGGAAGCCTAACTCTAGAGCCAACTTTCTCAACCATTTGCTTTCCTGCCTAGGAGTTTAACCTGATCTTTTATTCTAATTTACAAGCATCTGTTAACTTCATTTGTAGGGGAGAAAACGGAGGTGAGAGAGGGTAAGTGACTTGCCTCAGGTCACATCTCTAGGTCGCAGAGCTGGAACAGGCATTACAAAATCATTGTCTCCTTGATTTCTTAATTTGACATCCTCATTTTAACCTAAACTAGGCCTAATTTTATGCCCTCAAGGGAAAGAACAAAGGGAGGTGGGAGTGGGGTGGCATTTATTGAGCTCTTTCTAAGCATCAAGTAATCTGCTAGGCACTTTACATCCAACATTCATTCATTCAAGCAACAACCTGGAAATGTTGGCATTATTGCTTCCATTTTCCAAATGAGAAAACAGAGGCTTCCCAGATACCAAGTGATGGAGCTGGGGCTCCAGACCCCATCTTTGTGAACATGATGCCCAGGCTCCTCTACCAAGAATTTAATAGTGGTTTATCCCTTGCACGTGTGGATTTTATTCTGTACCTGCTTTGACCAGGTCTTCAAGGATGAAGGAGTAAAATGGGTCTTGAATCAACACAGGCAATCTTCTTCCATCATCCCCTCACAAGATCCTGCCCACTATGATTTAAATTGAATTTGTAAGCAGTTTTTCCAAGGCTCTGGGTCAAATGGCTTGTGATATTTTGGGAAGATTCCTCCCCCTGATTCTGTTTCCTGACTCTTCTGACTTGGGCCGAGCAATGAGAAGCCTCACAATTTATTTAACGGTTACCCACCAGAGAAAACATCTTCTAGACCTTGGCTTGAAATTGCTAGGTGAGCCAAGTCATATTTTAAGTACAATGAATGTGTTATTTCCCAAGTATTTGGGGTTTAATACAGCAACAGAAGACTCTCACCAGAAACCGTCCCCCCTAACTTTGAAATATGTGTGTACAGCAGAGAAATTTTTCTGGTTTTGATGCCCTTGCAAAAATTGTCAACACACTGTATCTTTTTTTCACAGCTCTTTGATGTACTTGAAGGGGTTTCTTCCTTGAACAAGAAGCCACAACTCCAAATGTGTTTAAAACAGAAGCCCCTAAACATTTGAAGTTCAGTTCAGAATTCCTAAGCAGAAACTTGGCAAGAAGTCCTAACTTAAATTAGGAAAAAGGAAAAAAGAAAAAAAAACCCTTCTCTCATCCATAGAGTATCAAATGTATACTTCCCAATAGAAAACAGACTTTTCACATCCATGTCATGCTGCTCTATCTTTTAATTCACTGCATTTTCCCCACAGAACTTAGACTTTTTGACTCATATCAAAAGCACGGTAAAGACTATTTGGATGTATTGCTTTCATCTCAAATTCAACAAGCACAAGTCTTAACCCGTAATCTTTTCTCTGCTCGGTGTCCTTTGCTTTCTTCTTTGTTTCCCCATCACATAGGCTCAAAATCTAGACAGGGACAGGAAATATGCCTTAATTATCTTTATATGCTTAGTACCCAGGCAGTGCTGGTACACAGAAGATGCTCAATAGCTTGTTCAATAAATAGATTTAAAAGTCGTCTTCTCCTTTTCTCTCTCCTTCACCCATGCTGCATCTTATCTCTTCAAAGCCTTTTATCACTTGTGTTTTACAATATGAGTACCCAACAACCAAATATGGCCCATCTGATCAGGATGCAACCTGTTTCAGATTTTTATGGAAAAAACAAAAACATATAAAATCAGCCAGAAATAGAAACTAAGAGGCCAGTGGTTCCAAGTAATTATGGGTCTGAGTGCAGATTAGGGTCATTCTAAAAGAAGTGGACCCGGTGTAACTGTCACTGAATCTATAAACAATTTTAATCTTACATATTACATTACTTTTAAGATCAAGGTAAAGTTTAATGGATCATTCCAAAAGATTTCTTACTAAAAAATAAGTATGTACCATATCATTAACATAAACATCTTTTTGTTGTTGTTGTTGCTTTTTTGCGGTACGTGGGCCTCTCACTGTCGTGGCCTCTCCCGTTGCGGAGCACAGGCTCCGGACGCGCAGGCTCAGCGGCCATGGCTCACGGGCCCAGCCGCTCCGCGGCATGTGGGATCTTCCCGGACCGGGGCACGAACCCACGTCCCCTGCATCGGCAGGCGGACTCTCAACCACTGCGCCACCAGGGAAGCCCTAACATAAACTTCTTAAGAGCAGAATCCATAAAGCCCCTCTGAAGTCACTAGTATGTTTTGAACATGGAAACTACTTACTAAAGCTTCTGTGTATCCTTGAATCTCACTTGAGTCACTGTACCCAAACTAAACATCAGCTATTAGCCCTCTTTTAAACTAAAACGTATTATCAATAACGAATAGGCTTCATTACACTCTATTTCTGATTATGGGCTTCTCTATAAAAACCATATACCTTGACTTATTTTTCCTTCAGTTATTTATCTCTCCCCATTCTTTTAATATATACTATGAATCTTATGGCTACCGCTGTAGTTCATACCTTCCTGTTCCACTAGATCAGCGGTTCTTAACTTGAGGTCTACGGTATAGAAGAGAGACTGTGGAAGTAGAGGTGAGGGCCCAGAAACAAGAAAGCAGCATTGACTTCAAGCAGGCATTTGAGTCTAGAGAAACCTCAGACACGCTGATGAGAATAAGCAGATTCTGGAGGAAGGACCCACAGGGTTTAATATGCACCAGGCATAGTTTTAGGCACTGGGGGGGCGGGGAAAGCAGTGAACACAAATCCTGCCCTCCTGACCTTCCATTCTGATGGAACAAATAGCTAGCAAACAAATAAATACATATTATGAAAAACAGTCATGAGTGCTATGGAGACAAATGAAAGAGATAAGCAATGGAGAGTTCTATAAATTGTCATTTTATATAGGGTGGTCAGAGAAGGCCTCCCGGAGCAATGAGCTGATGGAAGAGAGAAGAGGGATTTGCTGTTATCTGGGGAAGAGCTTGGAGGCAGGGGAAAAAAACTGAAGCAAATGCCCTAAGGCAGGAAAAGGCTTGGACCAGCTTCGGAAGCAGAAAGCAAGGTGGCCAGTATGGCTGGAGCAGAAGGCGGGAGAGATCATGGACAGGCTCGTGCCGGTGAGAGGGCTCACACTTTCACTCTAAACGAGTGTCTACTTAAAAAGACAACCTTTCCCTGATTCTATTCCACCAGCATGCTGGTTGTCCATCGTGTTCCAAGCACTCTGATAAGCTCCGGGAATGTACACATAAATAAGATCCAGTCCCTCTTTAATAAGGAAAGATATTTAGACAGATGAATCTAATGCAAGGCAGCAAATAGGCAAGTGCTGTTAAGAGAGCTGGGTGGCCTGCAGGAGAGCTGAGACCCCTCTCAGCTTCAGAGAGGAGGTAGTCAGGTTTGGCTCGTGGAAATAGTTCCGATATGATGGACCTTGAAGGATGGGCTGGATTTGAATATGGGCGTCACTGTGCTACAGAACTTTCTAAGAAAACAAGTCAAGAGACAGAGGTGAAAATATGCCTGATATTTTCAGACAATTGTGAGAATTGCCTGAGATGGGAAATGCCTGAAGGTGAGTAACTGGAAATGGTTTTGGACAAAAGGTTTGAAATTATATGTTTGAGGTACACAGAGGCAAGACAATTAGTGAACCCTTATTAGCTCTGGGGTATAATATGCCTTCTACATCATTTCCAGATATGTATGTTTACATCTGCATATGAAGATTTCATAGGAGAACAGTACATGCAGTGAACGTACAGGAATTAAATTGAACTCTCCTTTGGTAATTTGGTGAAAAGTTTTAAATTAGATTCGCTATTAGAGATAATTTATTATAAACCCTTTCCTCACCCTCCAACACTGCACTGACAAGGAGTATGAGTCCTAAAGGTTTAATAGGCAGTGAAAGGTCATGTTATTAATAACTGATGAATCAAGAATCGGACTAATGTCCCATTATTTTCCTACCACATTTCTCTACTCAGCTCTATCCGGCTTTTCCATTACTGTACCAAAGGAAGGTGAGGGTGACGCATTTAGTGCTTCAAATCCAGATCTTGAGCTGGCCTATTGTAATACACAGATGATATTAATGACTCATCTGCTATTCCTCCCCCAGCTGAGTGCAATCTACCTCCTTACAACTCCTTCACACTGTCAACCGTGACTTAGCTGCACAGCTGTAGGCAAGGCCTTCCAAATACTCAACTGTGGCATCTTCCACCCCTGCTTACTTCTCTGCAGGACAAAAAAAAAAAAAAAGGAATTCCCTCCACCCACCACTACCACACCATTAAGAAGTTTTGTTTCCATTTATTTGCTCAATACTCCTTACGAGAAGATCTTGACTTGTTCTTTTTCAATAATTGAGCTTAGCAACCAGATTAACACGCTTTTGGATTTTTCAAATTTATTTCTAATGAAAAGCAGAGTTGACAGAGAGCAAGAGAGAATGAGCCAACTTAGCCACAAAAGTAAATTTTAGCTCTTTGCTTGTATCTTAAAGAAAGACTAGAAAATTTGAAAAAATCCTTCCAGAGCTTGATGTTTCACTTGAATCTTGGAAATAACAAACTAGCCTCAAGACTCCACCTAATGGCTAGCTGTTTCAGGAAACCCTCGGGGAACAAACCCCACTCCCCAAACCTTTGTGCCCTTGAAATTCCATACATACCTTTAAGATGATGGCACAGACCATACTGTGTTGTTATAATTGCTCTACATGTCTCTTCTTTCCCACCAGGTTCACAGCACCTATCACACTGGGGAAGAAAGAAGGAAGTTATCAAAGATGGGAGGGAGGAAGGAAATGTTCAATGTACATGTTTTCCAAACTAACTCAAGACACACGATCTGGCAAAGCATGTCTTGGCTGCTACTTAGTTAAGAGTAACTTGAAGAGAAATAGCTTGGGTGTCAATACTAGGATTCCATGCACACTGCTGGTTTGTGATGACACCAGAAAAGAATGTTCTAATTTGAGACTGAAAATCTATGATGCTCATATACTCTGCTCACGTTACATCTCAAACCTGGACAAATGAAAATAAACATTTCTTGGATCTACGACTATTTTTATAAAAGCTTACACAGGCACTTCTTGGTCTAGATACATTTGTGTTTTACATATTTGATATATACATAATTTTATTTAGGCCTTTTAGTGAAATAATAGTGATGCAATGTAACGTGTGGCAAATACCATGGTAGGCGGGCACCGCAGTACCTGAGACCGTAATTTCTGGTGAATGCCAACGTTCTAGTATCCATCCTTTACCCTGTTCAATTCTCCATTGCCTGTCAAGTGAGATGCATTTGTGCCGTGTTTGTGCTTCTCTGCACTGTGGGTTTCTTTCTCACATTAACTGCTTGTGATTCCACAGCTACACAGAGCAACGTGGCACACGCTTCACTGTTCACAATTTTTAATTTATTTACGCATAGAAGGAAAAACCCTAAGACATGATATGACCCATCGCCATCAAACCTGTGGCAGTACAAGGAAGCTGATTTATCACCTCCAACTCTTTCTCTGTTTACACCACCTCTCACCCTGTATACTTATTAAATGAGTCCAGCTTAAGTAACTATGGATTAAAGAGAAATAGTGGTATCCCCCTAGAGTGGCTGAAATATCCTAAATCTCTTCTGTGCCGTTACTCTACTGGAAAATTGCTTTGGGCATATCAGTTTTGCCTGGCATCCTTTGTAAGGAATTTAGCCACTGGTCATGTCAAGGGGTGTCTGTACACCTGAGTTTTTGATCTCCAATACTTGGGACATTGGAATTATATTTGTATGTTTGAGAAACATTAATCGATGACGAGCCTCACCTTGCCAAATGACTTAAAGAAGATGCTGGTATAAGAAAATTAATATCAGAAGTTTGACTCAAGATATTAATTCTCACTAGCATTTCACTAAGACACTGAAAGGTTTCTGCAAAAGGAGATACAGACGAGGTATGTCCCCGGGCAGAAGTGCAGATGATGAAGGTAGCATGGAGCACGCAAGGGAGCAACAGAATTTAAACGATTCAGAACCTCAATCCATGAATATATGTTGAGCACCCATTATATGCTGGAACATGTGCATATATAAAATCATGTAGTAGTATATATAAATATAGGGTATAATTATGAGCTCTTTTAGCATGACTTAGAAGGTATGGGAGAGCCAAAGGAATGTTTGACCACCTCTTTGAAGAGATTGACTTGCCTCAGCATCTTGCAGGAATATTTTGGGTGGGGCCGGAAGAATCAGGAGGCTTTCACATTGACTGCATTTACCCAAATCATCTGTCTTTTTTTGCAAAGGTTTAATTTTCACATGAAGCCACACTTATGTTGAAGTAGGAAACTTTCCATTCTCTATGTTAAATGTCATCCCTCTAGTTTGTTTTTTGACATCTAATTTTGATATAAGACATGTTCTTTATGATTCCTTCCGGCTCCATATCATCTGCCACTTCAACAAATAAGTCTTCACCTATCTCAATAAAAAGACGTTGGCCTGGGCCAGATCAATGACCTGAAGTTTCTCCGTTTCTCCAGGGATCTCCCTTCTGACAGCCACTGCGACACTCTACCAACTACATATCCACCAAATTGAAAACCATCAAGCTCTGTTTTTCATCTTCACTTTAAGGTTTTATAAAGCACCCAGCTCAAATATCCTGCTCTTGTGACTACAGGATTTTATAAATGGGCAAGATTTGATCCACAAAATGAAGATGTGAGGGAATAATTTATCCTTAGGGGTTACTGCTAAGTCCCAGGAACCTCTAGGTCTTTTGTAGTTGCTCAAAATTTTTCACTTAATCTATTTAAAAATCAGAAGCATCTTCAAGTTTTCTAAAGCTTTTGGAAATCAAGATATTGGCTCAGTCACCTAGTACCTCTTGGCTCCCCTCGTACTGCAAACATGGCTGACAGCATCTCAACAAGCTCATCTGCGTGTCTGCCCAGCTCAGCATCAGGCAGGCCTGCAATTCCATCTGGGCAGAGGGCTCCACTTCCTTTACAGAAAGGTAATACTCCTTTGGAATCACTTTATCTTGATTGGTCTTCCAGATCCTCCCCTTAATGTTTGTTCCTCTCTTTCCTGACTTTTTGGACTACTGATCTGGGGAGGACTTAGGAGAGGCGTTTTATAACTTATTCGGTTTACAATTGACACCTTGCTCTTTAAAAACAAAAACAAAAGAATACATGTGACCAAACATAATGGACCTAAAAATCAAAGGTGCTTCAACTAATCGAGCCTAAAAGAACTGATATGAGTGAGAAGATGGAAAGGGAAACATGTTTCTAGAGGGAGTGCTTTTATTTGTGGGAAATTCCCTCTACAGATGGTGAGCCTGTCAGTATAACAAGAAGGCTGGAGGCCGTCCCTCTCAAGACGATTTGAGGAATAATGGTGAGCAACCAGGTAGCTGATACACTGTGAGAAGGCCTGTCGTCCACGCCTCTACCTCCTCCCAGGGATCTGCCCTGTTCATCTGTCAGTTCAGCAGAAGCTCTGTCTGTGACAGCCAGAAGCCTGGCGGTAAGTCAATATGTTCCCCTTGAGACAAGGAAAATTCCACAGGTCAGACTCACTAGGCAAGTAGACTACAAAAAGCGCCTAGTGCATACAAATGCTGTAGTAAATTAAGATAATGATATTAGCTGTTTATTGTAGATAAAAACCTCAATCTGTAATAGAAGCATCTAGGCGATTCCAACTCCCAGTGTATCAACATCAGAAAGAGCAGTTATGATTGTTGTCAAGGAAAAAAAAATCCAGGACTGACTAACATTTAGAGATATAAAGCTTTCATATCCTTCAGTCTTCTTTCCTTTGTGATTTCCACAGGATTTTCATTTCCAGAGATATTATACTACTTGCTTTCAAAGGAATTCAATATTTTCATTCAGAAAAGTAATTTCACAGGAAAGTAACACAGAGCGATGTCCTGCGTATTCATTTTCACAGCCAATATTACAAAGTCAATTTGCGCTGCATGGAGCTGGGGCGACATGAAAAGGTGCAGATCCTGTGTATCTGGGTTTCCAGGGTCCTCTTCTTCCTTCCCATTCCCCTCCTGCAGGACACCCCACAAGCCTTTGAAAAGAAGTGTCTGGCGGTAAAACAAAACAGGCTGCCTGATTCCCTTAATAACCTCACCCAGCGTCACCCAAAGACCTTGATCCTGAGCCCAGGACTCGATTACGGCTTCATCCCCTCTGCCCTGTAGTAAAAGTCCTATCTCCATAACCATCACAATCATCCTGTTTCTTTTCTTCGTGTTGTTATAGAAATTAGAGGAGAAAGCAGCCAGCCTAAGGTGAAAGACGAGGAGATGAGTGACTTCCTCTGGTACTTCTGTGCAGATAAAAGCTAATTCTGATAAAACCAAGACTGAAATCCTTCCAGCCCACATAAAGTCAAGGTCAGACAACATGAACCAATCAAGCTGAAAGCTGACCGATTTTTTCTTTTCGCAAGTAAGTCAGAGACTGACAGAGAAGCAGAGGTGGATGGAGGAAGGATGAGGGGGGAAGAGGGAAGACAGGAGGAGAAGAGCCCCCCATTGAGGTGAACAGATGGACTGACAGAGTGAACGAGAGACAGAGATGGAGGGGAAAACAGGGAGTTCCTTTTGCTATTCCTGTTCCTTACATATTTCAGGATCAAAAGGCGTAAGAAAACACCTTCAAGTTTTTCATCAGGCATTGGGGGTGACGGGACCACAAGGTCCAGCTGCCAACGGGTGTTTTTCCTGGGGTTTTTCAAGTCAGGCCGCATGCTCTAACCTTGAGGATGATGTTTATTCCTGGGGGAGAGATAAGCCAGCGGCCCTGGCCCCAGCCCCATCAGAGCAGAGTGGGCATTACCAGCGAACAAAGGAAGAGCGCTGTACGGCAACAAGCATTTGGTTTTGATTAGAGGATATTCAGGGACTGTGCAAGTTCTATTAAAATAAGCACAAAACCATCTTAAAGGGCTTTTTCTTTTCTTTCTCTTTCCCCCCCTCAGTTTATATTGTTAATCTTTCTTCCTGGACGGCTCCTCACAAATGCCTTTTGTTTTCTTGTGTGATTCTACGTGCCAGGACTCTAAGAAGGCAGGACGGAGGTCCTGTTCTGGCATGCTTTCAAGTCTCTTCCATAGGAGATGAAGGCTTGTTGCTGTGCCTTCAAGGGTATAAATTTAGAGGCCGCCAATCCGTCCGGAGGTAATTCAAATGCTGGTAGATGGTGGAATCCACCCTGGCCCCCTGCTCCTATGAATACCCTGGCACTTACCCCACTCAGAGGAAACGAAACCAATTTGGGAAAGCGAAGAGAGAATAAACATGCAATTAAAATGGTCATTTCTCTTGGTTTCTTCCTTTAGTTCTTTTTTTTAACACTGCATCCCATTCTATAATCTGATGATGAAATGGGCCTGGTTAATTATAACAACGTACAAAAGATCGCTGCCTTTTCCCCACAGTTACTAGGCTAGGTCTGAGTATTTTTTTTGTGGTGGTGGTGGCGAGGAATGGGGAGAGAGGTGGATGAACTTCAATTGAAGCCATCGTTTTGGAAGAGCCGCTATGTTTTGTATTGTTTCACACTCTCTGCCAGGGTGAGCATTACAGAAATGGCACTTTCCTTTCCATTTATCTATCTTCCTCCTTTATCCGTAGATAGACAAATAAAAATGAATTCTATCCAGAGGCAGCATGCATGCCGCTTCTATATGTTCTTCAGATAGCTTATTTTTATTCAGCTTAAAGCAGAACCTATAATTTTTATTCGAGATTCCATCCAGCCTCTCTCTCTCTCTCTACCTCCAAGCAAGTCTTCAAGAAGCCCTGCTGCCCTGCTTTGTTCCAAAGATTCTGCTAAAGGCCAAAAGATGGAGATAGCACACCCATCTGGTCTGTTTTCACATCCTAAGAGAAGGGCTTGAGAGAGCCCCCTCCAATGGAGGGAACAAGGTGGTCGGGAATAAGCATTGCTGTCTTTGTTTGTGATTAGCTTATCTCAGGAAGACTCTTAATATCCATGGGGAAATAACACCATTAAATGAAGCTCACCCAGCAATCAGGAGACTTCGTTGCCAGAGCTCTGAAATACTTACACTTAAAGATTCCATTTCAGTGTCAACAAAACATAAGCATCTCACTTCCCCCTTCATCCTTTTCTCTTGTTTTTCCCCTTACCCACCATCACTGCCCCCCACCCCCCGCCTAATTCTCAACAGTGTGTGAATTTTATATGGATCAACCTTAAAGCATCTGCTAGAAAATAACAGCCAACCTGTATATGAAATAGGAATAGATTCCATGTCAGAGCAAAATTAAGATCTTGATGCCTCCTCATTTCCATAATATTACCCTTGTGCTTGGTGAATAAATACCACAGGAATACCAAACAGTGGTGGAGCAAAAATGAATATTGAAATTTATAAAATGGCCAGTGTCCAAAATAGTAATATTCATGGGGAAGTGTTTTGACATCTGAGATAACCTCCATTTTCCTTCAGAGAGCTGAGCATGCTTGATTTGGTAACACGGATTTGAACAAACACGTTATTACAACGCGTTTCGAACTGCTCACCTCTGTTTTTCACCCCTTCAATTTTGACAATCTCCCATCACCCCAGTTTTAGAATAAGAAGGGTATTAAAGCACAGAATTTTAAGTCAGGTGATTTGGGGCTAGAATCCTTGTTTTGTCACTCTCCAAATGTTTAGCTTTGGGTACCTGAGTGAACTTCGGCTTCAACTGACATCTATAAAGTGGGGAAAGCAACGGACCCATTCTCACAGGGTAGTGGTGAGGACTCAGTAATAACATATATTATAGATGACATAAAAAATCATGGTAATTATCACAACTAACATTTATTGCATACTTTAAAATGTATCACTGTTTTCAGAGTCTTACACATACTAGCTTATTAACTATGAGATAGGGTTATTGGGAAGATTTAATGAGCTATTTCATGTAAATGAAGTAATACACTTCTGCCTGGTACACAGTTAATGCACTATAAATAGTGATTACCGTGATGATAATGTCATCCTCAGAACCTTCTAAAGATGGAATTGATATTAGGCCTTTTACACAGATGAGGAAACTGAGGCACAGAGATATTAAGGGACTTACCCAATAGTACAGATTAGGAAACAGTGAAACAATTCAAACAGACAGTCTGGCCCTGAAGCCTCTAATTTTAACCACTGTACTATATGTAAAAGCTCTTTATAAAATATGACTCACGTTAATATGTACATATGTGTGTGTGTATCCAGACACACACACACACACAAAGTTGATTTCTCAACTTTGAAAGGAAATATTCTGGTTAAGTTTCTACCACCCAGGCCAACCCCATAAGTAACGAATGCAAGTTGTGACTGGTGCCTGGCCTGATTTATATTCTGAAATCATCATATTTTCTTCTCAGTCCCCTTCCTGCCCATATTTTCCTTTCTGGCTGATGGGGGTTGTTCAGCTGGGCTTTGTGTGAGTTACAAAGCAGCAACAATTACATGAGGGCGTCCAGGAGCATGTTAACCACAAAAAAAACAGTTGCAATAAACACTATGCATCTTAATGCAGTGCTTCCGTCTTTACGTAAGACTAATTAAAGAGCAGATGTTGTGTCATGCCCCACGTTAGGTACGGTTATCTTTGAGATTCCAGCTCCTCCATTTGCTGGGTTTTAATTTGCATCGCTATGCATTTTGAGCCTGGGGCATGAGTAGTCCAGTGGTAAACATTAGCTATACTGCACTGCATTTCCAAATGCAACCCCACTATTAGGCTGACTAACAGAATTCAATTCTATTTTCAGCCGAGTCCTCTCAATTTTCATTTGCTTTTGACACGTTACACGGCAGGAGGAGAGAGCAACGGAAAATGAGGGAGAGAGAGGCAGCTGACAGCAGTTTGCGCACAGGCCTCGAGTCGGCAAGACAGCCCCCTTCCGGTGGGTTTTGACCATGCAGCTGAAGAGCTCCCAGCCTTGCCTTCCTTTTACACACAGCTGTGACAGCCCTGAAGTTTCCCCTCCCATCCTCATCTCCGAGGTTGACACTCCAGATATGGCAAGATGTCCCTGCTGTTGTTAAGAACTGGAGACGCTAAAGTGAATTCTGATTTTCTAAGTGCAACTCCTAAAAACTGATGTCAAAAAAGTTTTCAGGCCACGATCAAAGTCCGCTATGAATTAATTTGTCATTATAACACAGCCCCGCTTGCCAGGCATTTCAGGCCAGGGTCTGGGAAAGGCAGCAGATATCTGGGTTGACAATTTCATTTAAAGGACAGAAAGCTTTCTGCTTTCTTTTCATTGGTATCTTGATTTAATGAACACACAAACAGACCATGGCCATATGCTCCAAATACCAGCTTGCTGTTCTTCAAGAAGCAGCTTGGGAAAATGCCAAGGCAAGAAGCTTGGAAGAAACTTGAAAAGGCTTCAAGACATATCTGTGTAGCCTGGGATAGCAAATGCACCAGTGATTAATTACGCTGGGGTTAGACATGAATAGGAATGCCAATAAGGTGTTCGTAGCACAGCAATAGTGGGCACGTTGGCCTGATAATAGAAGCCTTCCTGTTTTGATTTCCCGAGTTTCCTTTCTGTTGGTAGCACATTCACAGTCAGGTCAGAGATGTAAGATGGTAATGTCATGCTGCTTCTCATTACAGAATCATTAGATCAGGTGTGACCACAGTCAAAGAGGGGGTGGCCCTAGGAAATGGGAACTCCAGAATTTGTGCCAGAGAATTCTTGCCTGAAGAGAAATCAATGACTGCCTCTTCCTGCAGAAACCCTCCACTACATCCCCCAGAGATGCTCAAAAACAATGTAGGGCTCGACTCTGCTGGCAACACAATCCATAGATTCTCCCCTAAATGTCTTTGAAAATGATTCACCTCCTTCAGAATCCACAGTAGGAATTTGCAGAAGTTGGAGAGCAAGGAAGTTCATCTTCTTTCTCTTCCTCTGTTAGCAGATGAAGGAAGAAGAGGAGAGGAAGAAGAAGAAAAGCTACCTTTTATCCAGAGCAGAAAGCTTAACTGAGCCTAATAAGAGGGAAAAACGTGTCTTGGTGGTAGAGTTTCAAGGATTAGGCTCACCGGAAAAGGACCATTTTGACTCCAGTCTTGGGGCCTGTGTCATCTACTTTAAGGACAACTTGTAGGTTTCTTCCATTCTGTATTTCCTGATCTAATAATCCGGCCACGTATATGTTGAATGGCTTCCCATCACCTACAAGACATAGTCTAGAATCCTTTATCTTTCATACATGGTCCTTTATGACCTGACCCTGCCTTACAGATCCATCGTGGCTCCTGTTTTTCCCCCCTTCACCGCCCATTCCTCTTATCACACTACTTGTAACAGGCTTAAGGGTGCTGACCCTTTTCACCTCTAGGCTTTTGCACATTTGCCACCTCGACCTAAAATTCTCTTCTCCACACTGTCTTTCTAGGAAAAATTCTGCCTACGTTCCTATCTCTTGCGATATTGTCCCAAATTTCTCACTAATACTTCTATATCTCTCCTTGAAAATCGCACCAACACCTCAAACCAAACACATTTAGGGCTTAACTCATCTTTCCCTTTAGACATCCTCCACTTTGTAATCCCTGATGCCAATTAATGGGACCTACAGACCATAAGGACACTAACACTCAAAACACTGATTTTGTTTCCCTTCTAACTCCTTGATAGCCAGTCATTAAATCATTCCTGATGAGTTTACCTCCAGAATCACTCTTCTATCCAAAATCTTTACCCCCTACCTAAATTGTCTCCCAGGATTTTCCTTTCTATTGTCACTTCCCTACCCAAATACTGGTTTTATCTCACACGGCCTATTGTGATAATCACCGAATCGACCTCCTTTCTTTCCAGTCTTTCTCTCTTTCTATCCATTTTACCTTGAGCCACGGGATTAAATTGTGATGCTTGAAGTATTCATTCAGTCATTCATTCAATATGTATAAGCATATGTGCCAGGTACCAGGAAGTACACCCCTTAAGAACAGAATTCCCATATCCATTTAAAGTGTCAGTCAGTGATTGGTTCTTAGTCACTTTTAAATAAGTGGGTATTAGGTAAATGACTAAATGAATAGGGCTTAAAGTTTAGTTGGAGAGAAGAGTTACCAGAAGCTAAAAATAATAAAATGCTTCTATGGAATACTTCAGGACAATCTGTAATTGATTGCCAGATGACAGATATTAGCATTCTAACTAATGTCATCAGAGAAACCCTTAGAGAAGGTAAGGGAGAAGAAAGAGAACCAAGATTTATTGAGCAACTATTATGCATCTAGCCCGATGCTATGTGAATTGTATACATTATTTTATTTATTCCTTACAACAACCCTATTAGCAAGCCCATTTTACAGATGAATCAGAAGAGGCTCATGGAGGTTAAATAGCTTGCCCAGTCATCTAGCTAGAAAGGATTAG
The DNA here is from genome assembly GCF_003031525.2 of Neophocaena asiaeorientalis asiaeorientalis. Lineage (NCBI taxonomy): Eukaryota > Metazoa > Chordata > Mammalia > Artiodactyla > Phocoenidae > Neophocaena > Neophocaena asiaeorientalis. The sequence goes on along the minus strand of NW_020174037.1, from coordinate 2,127,292 downwards.
AATTGAGGTTTGAATCAAGAAGTGTGTTGTCCCAATGTCTCCCTTTTTCCACTGAACTAAGATGGAAAAGAAGAGGTGGCTGTAAAAGCATTTCAAAGAGGACTAGGTAGGTCTTTGGTTACTGATTTGACACGGTAGACCTCAGTAAACGAGGGGTCAAAATTTACCCTCAAATTTTGAAACAGAATGTTTGGGAGGAATACTAAAGTGTGAATTGGGTATGCTTTTAATCAGAAAGCAATTTATTTATAGACCTACTAAGTTAGTTTAGTGAGAAACTCTTATCTCTAACTCTGGGTTCCTTATATAGCTGACCCTTGAACCATGCAGGGGTTAGGGACACAGACTCTCCACGCAAAAATCCATAAATAACTTTACAGTCGGCCCTCAATATCTGCGGTTCCACATCCACAGATTCAACCAACCGCAGATGGTGTGGTACTGTGATATACTCAGTGAAAAAAATACGCACATAAGTGGAACCCCGGTTGTTCAAGTGTCGACTGTATATCATCCCTTGGTTTCCGCAGGGGATTGGTTGCAGGACCCCCATAGATACCAAAGAGGATGCTCAAGTCCCTTATATAAAATGGCATAGTATTTGCATATAACCTACGCACAAACTCCTGCCTACTTTAATCTCTAGATTACTTATAACACCTAATACAATGTAAATGCTATTTAAGTAGGTGCTGGCTTGCAGCAAATTCAAGTTTTGCTTTTTAGAACTTGCTGGAATTTTTTTTCTGAATATTTTCTATCCACAGTTGGTTGAATCCACGATGTGGAACTCTCTGACACGGAGAGCTGACTGTATCTGGTTAGGGTCTTCGTGGGTTCCACAGTGCCTGCAGGATATCAGATAAAGGCAACACTGAAAAATGAAAAATAGTCATGAACTTACTTTCTAAGGGTTGTGGGGGGGGATGCCTGGTCAGACTGTGGTGTGATATGATCAGTTTGGCTGGTAAGAACAAGCTTACAGAGGGTAAGGGTGGTATAATAAGATCAATAAGAGCTGCGCAGAACTTTCTATGGCACTTAGGACAATGTTCCATCCAGGGTTGGTTCCATCAGGAACCTCAAATCTGTTCAACTAGAGTCTGCTCACTACCTGAGGTAGCAAGCTCTTCCTATATTTTCTGACAACCTTTGTATCTCCCTTCGGTCTTTTCTTTTCCAGGCTAGCATCCACACAGTAAATTTACTGTATATTTTTATCTGGCCTATTCTATCCACTTTGTAAATGAAGACACTGAGTGTTAATCAAGGTCAGCAAAGCCCAAGCTTATAAGGCTCACAAGCAGAGAAGCAAGAATTTGAACTCAGTCCTGCGTGCTACCCAAACCCCTATTCTTTGTATCACAAATTGCTGCTTTCACTTTCCCACTGACATTTATTTACAGATAATCTCTTTCCCCTTCTAAATTTTTAAGTGATGCAGAGGAGAACACTAAAGTAAATTGGTTAGTGAAAAATAAATATATTTCAACAAAAGGATGACAAGAACAGCATATTTTAAAAAAAAATTTATTGAAGTATAGTTGACATACAATATTGTATTAGTTTCAGGTGTACAACATAGTGATTTGACATTTATATACACCACGAACTGATCAGCACAATAAGTCGAATAACCATCTGTTACCATACAAAGTTATTGCACTGTTATTGACTATATTCCCTATGCTTTATATTACATCCTCATGACTTATTTATTTATAACTGGAAGTTTGTACCTCTTGGTCCCTTTCACCTGTTTCAACCAACTTCCCACCCGCCTCCCCTCTGACAACCTCCGGCTTGTTCTCTGTATCTATGAGTCAAAACCAGAATATTTTCAAGGAAGGAAGATAATTATGCCTGACAACAACTGCAAGAGAAGTTTTAACTTATGTTCAAGTATTTCATTTAGCTGTGAGCTTCCTGGCACTCAAGGCAAAAAGAGAAGTAAAACTACAGTTTCAAAGCTCTTGCCATAGGATAAAAGGAAACTAACCAGTTCCTGAGAAGAGAGAAATGTTTTCCTGGCACTGCATTCTAAAAAGAATTCTCAAAAGCATTTATCACATAGCTGTAAGAAGAAATCATCACTTAGATGTTGAGTAAAACAACAGATGATGCCTTCAAAGTGGCTTTACAGAAGATAAAACAACAGTCTTCCCACAGCTATTTCTTGTAGAGATTCTTTATTAAAGCAAAGGGGAAAATACTAAATTGCTACTCAGTGAAGGCAATTCTAAAATCAGCAAAGCCAGTGTAATTTGCAAGCATTCACATAAGAACAGAGCCCAGAAAAAGTGAGGAATGGGCTTCTTTACTGGTCCAGACAGTTAGAACTTTGGAGAGGCTAACCCTGCTCTGGCCAGATGATATAAAAGAAATGTCCTCACATACATGCTTTGAGAGTCTCATTTTCAGCTGGGTTTTATGTTTCCATTACCTGGCCTTTTAGTTTGGATGTCCACATGGTTCCTTCCAGCTCCTTCTCTTTATCATATTTTCCAAGCTCACCATTTCAACTCTTGGCACTGCATTTCTCAGAATGGATCTCCTCCCCAAACACCCTTCCACTTGATGAGCCCAGGATCTTCCTTCTTCAGGTTCTGCTTTAACCAGGGACACAGGCAGCCCAGTAGGCACCTGGTCAGCAAATCCCTTCGAGAATTTCTCAAAAAGCAATCACTTCAACTGTGCTCTGGGAGAGAACTCAAGCAATCAATTCCAGACTGAGCTTTCTGGCAGCACTGAAGGTGCAGTTCCTCTGTGTGGCTGAACGAAGCAAATTCCATCGGCTTTTGATATGAGACATTCCACTGGCACAATTGACATTCTGTTAGGGTAATTGTGGAATCTGACATACTTTTCCAGTTGAAGGGGCAAGGCAGGGTATGAAAGTGCTTGCAGATACAATCAAAATTTTCTTTAAAAGATTTAAATCTGCTTAAGAGCTCAGCTAAATCTCTGGTTGACTTCAGAACATGGAAGGGATTTTTCCCCTCAGTTGCCTTTGTTTTTGTTTTAGTTGAAAAACACTAACAAAATTCTAAATAGAATTAAGAATTTATCTACAGTCCACCATCCATTCATCCCTATCAAACTGACTTCCTTTTACCAGGTTCTTTTCTAGCCTTTGCTCATATAAAGACATAATTTTTAAAATTACAATTACTGCATAGGCATACTCTTGCATTCTGGGTTTTTCCCCCATTCAGCTTTATAAACACTTTTCCTACTACACAGTTACCACATGGTTTTCATAATTATCATTTATGATGAAGCCACACCTCCATTAAGCAACTACATTATGATTTAATTAACCATTTCACTACACAGACATTTAAGTTGTTTGAATTATTTGGGTTATTTCCACATGACAAGTTCAAAGGAGTTAAATTTTTTAAACCAAACTATATAAGTATGGTTCTTTACATCTTGTCAAACTGATTTTCGCAATGATAGTTCCCATTTACACGTTCATCGGTAACATATGAAAATATCATCATCACCACAGCCATGCCAACACCAGGGATTTGCATTTTTTAAACATTAATGTAAAAGGTAGAGAGTGGCACATGTGCATGTATTTAGTGTAATGTTACACTAGAAATGTGTAACAATTGTTATAATAGTAAGTGTAACAGACAGTGATGGTGCCAGTCAAATAGCCCTTCCCTCTCTTCCTTGTAAAAAGCCCAGATTTTGTCCTCATTTCCGTCTTTCCTCCATGTCACTCAGAAATAAACACTTATTAGTCAAAGACAATCTTGAAAACCTCATTTCATTGCCAATGAGACTCAGGAAGGGGCCCCCAGAGCTTCTAGGAAGGGTTTCTTTGCTCCTAAAAAAGGCAGATGAAACAACTGAACACAACTGGATACTCTATAACAAAATGATAGCATAACCACAATCATTAGATCATGTAACTTTGAATATACTTCTCTATGTATCCTTAGTGGCATATGCTCTAAAAACAAAAAGAACTACAAAGAAATCTTAAAATTTACTCAGTAGGTTTTTTTTTTATCATAGTGATGTCAGTGTTATAATTCTGTTATTTTATTTGTATTGTAATATATATAATAATTATATATAATCTATTATGTTTATATATTAACTGTTATATTATACAGATAGATATAGATATATAATCTGTTATTAGAAATAAAGATATGCACTTTAAGGGGAAAAAAGGCAAACATAAAGTAAAATAAGACAGTGTAATGTTAAATTTGAATTGCAGATATCAATATAAACTTATGATTATACAGATTATATATGTGTGTGAATATATATATATATATATATATATATATATGTTTCTCCTAGCTCTTTCCACTACAAGAAGACAGAAGGAATAATAAACCACCATCAATAAATACCCCGACAACATATCCTGGTTTCTAAATGCCAGTCCCCACCTAAGGTAACAACAGCTTATAGAAATGGCTAATCTATGTCTGGGACAGAAAAGTACAAGGTTAATATTAGATACCTTGTTGTGCCAGAAAGCAAAGGAACATTCGAAGACTAAAGGGATAATGTCAAAAGCACAGAGGAGCCAACTTGAAGGGGTTCCAACTGGCAAAATTTGGGACAATTTAAGCATCAGAGATAGTAATCACTGTAACTGATTATAACATTAAAAATAAATGTATGACTCCATAGCAAATTTAAGTAAAAGAAGGGGTGCTTTTCTCTACAGAAAAAATACAAACTGATAAATGTGAAAGGAATGATAGAATATTGCTATTTTATAACCTGCGATGCAGTAAGCAATTCAATGGATCCTGAAATCATTAGCTGAGAAAGGACAAGATGGCAAAGTATCACCCCCTGACCCCAGATTAACTGCTGAACTCTGCAGGGAATATATACCTTTGTTATGGAGAGATATGACTGTCACCACTTTAACCAGGTAATCAAACTTAATATCACCAATAGTAGGACATCCTGACATTGTGCCTGTTATGCTGCAATGTGTTGTACATGGCATCATCCATGAAGTTGTCTTGCCTAAAGTAACCTAAATCTACTCAAGGCTCTAGACCTGATGTCTGTGTGTACAGTTAACTGAGAAAAACTTAAATGATACCATTAGGAAACAATCACAAAAATCTAGAATGTGGTACTTATTACAAGACCTGAACTTTTCAAAACATCAGTGTCACAAAAAATTAAAAGGTATGGGGACTGTCGTAGATCAAGAAAGACTAAAGACTCATAAACAAATGCAATGGGCACATAATCATTGGTCCTAGATTGGGGGTGGTGGGGGTGGAAACAGATATAAAGGATATTTGGGAGCCAATGGAGAATTTGAATATGCATTCGATTTGAAATAATATTACGGAAGTTTTGTAAACCTTAAGTCTGACGATTATACTATTCTTAAACAGGATATTAGCCTTATTCTTAGGAGATGCATGCTGAAGAATGTAGAATGAAGTGTTATGATATCTGCAACTTAATTTCAAAAGGTTTGGCCAGAAGGACTGTTCTTTCAATTTTCCTATATGCTTGAAAATTTTCAAAAGAAAAACTATATGAAAGAAAAGAGAGATGAATGAGAACAAACAGTCCTACTTCTTCCACTCTATGTTATTCCTTAGTTGCCATAATCAGGAGGATATACTGATAAATTGAGAAGAGAACAGCTAAAAACAAACGAACAAAACAAAACGAGAAAATGAGTCCTGGACTTCTTGAGCCACTGAATTGACCAATTTTAGAACCATCTTACTTAATGGTTTCCTATTATATCAATTAGTTTATTTTTTTAAGCAGTTGAGGTTTTGTAACTTGCAGACAAAAGTAATCTAACTCATAGCATACGTAGCAGACCACATAAACTTACCATGTGGCAGCCACCATAATAAATAGTTATTTATAGTATATATTTTCAGCATTTTACATCCATATGAAGTAGTACCATTATTGTCCACATTTTCTTCAGATTTGGAGGCCAAAGTGTAGACAGGTAAGTCTTATTGAAGGTCACACAGCCATTAAGTAATCCAGCTAGAACTCAAGCCTAAGCATCTAGCAATACCTTGCCACTGAGTGCCAGACACTTATGTTCAATTGCCTGCTTGCCAAGTCCATTTTGGTCTAGAATGTACTTCTTGAATTTAAATTAACATGGCTTATACAACATTCTTGATTCCCTCCACAAAACATGCCTCTCTACCCAATTCCTCAAGACTAAATCCTAGAGATATCCCTTTACTTGCCTCCCCACACCACATCCAGTCTATAAGCAAATCTCTTCTCCTTTACCTCAAAAATATACCCAAAATCTGTTTGCGTTTTTTTTTGATCTGAAGCTTCAATCTGCTACAATCGGGACTGAAGTTTCCACTGTCTCTCTCTCTCTTTTTTTTTTTTTTATAAATTTATTTATTTATTTTTGGCTGTGTTGGGTCTTCGTTTCTGTGCGAGGGCTTTCTCTAGTTGCGGCGAGCGGGCCACTCACTATCGCGGCCTCTCTTGTTGCAGAGCAGAGGCTCCAGACGTACAGGCTCAGTAGTGTAGCTCACGGGCCCAGTTGTTCCACAGCATGTGGGATCTTCCCAGACCAGGGCTCGAACCCGTGTCCCCTGCATTGGCAGGCAGATTCTTAACCACTGCACCACCAGGGAAGCCCCCTCCACTGTCTCTTATACAACTGCAGTAACCTCCTAACTGGACCTCCATACATTCATTTTGCCCCCTGCATCTTCTCTCTACACAATAGCGTGGGTGACCTTTCCCTGCCATGAATGATTGGATCATATCACTGCCATGGTTAACGACCTCAAGGACTTTCCATTAAACTTTAAATCCAAATGTATTACAAAGGTCAGTGAGGCACTACAGAATCTCTTCCTGTCTTTCTCTCCAACCTCATCTGGAATTCCTCTCCCCCAGGTTCACTACACTATAGCACACACACCTTCTCTCTGTTCCTCAAATACAACAAGCACAGCCTTGGCACTGGTTGGTCTTCTCTCTACCTGAAATACTCTGTCCCCAGATATTTGCATTGCTGGATCCTTCAGATCATTCAAGTCTTAGTTCAAGTGTCTCTTCAGGGAGGTCACTGAAACTCTATACAACACACTCTACAGAAAGTGCTCACAATCACTCTCAATTGCCTACGTAAAAGTTAATAATCTTTCAAATGATCTTGTTCATTCATTTACTTAGTTTTGCTTTGTTTTTTTAACTTTCCTTTCCCTCTTCCCAACTAGGATGTACGTTAAATAAGAGCAGGAATATTACTTGTCTTGTTTAGCACTTTATCCCTTGTTCCTAGAATAGTGCCAGGCACATAGTAAGATATTCAATAAGTACTTGTTAATGAATGAATAAATACAATATTCAATGGCTCTTAACAATCACGTTTTGCCATTTCTCCATAAAATACTGACCCAGGTTGCTTTTCCTTGAAAGCATACCCCCTAGTTTCTCAAAGTTTCCCTTATAATGCGGCAGTCAGACAGCAACAAAAAAACAGTAACCTTTCTCACAAGTTTTTTTGCCATATACTTTGTTATATTTTCTTTTTTTCTCCTATTACTTGGAAGATGAACATTGAATTTTAAGCTATACCAGTGGTTATTTTTAAATTTCATAAAAATATGTTTTACTGCTATTGCTCTAATTTTAAGTATTAAGAATAAAATACATTTTGCACTGCGTCAAAAAGAATAAAATATCTAGGAATAAACCTACCTAAGGAGGCAAAAGACCTGTACTCCAAAAACTATAAGACGCTGAGGAAAGAAACTGAATATGACACAGATGGAAAGATATACTGCATTCTTGGATTGGAAGACTCAATATCATCAAAATTACCATACTACTCAAGGCAATCTACAGATTCAATGCAATCCCTATCAAATTACCAATGATAGGACTTCCCTGGTGGCGCAGTGGTTAAGAGTCCGCCTGCCGATGCAGGGGACACGGGTTTGTGCCCCGGCCCGGGAAGATCCCACATGCCGTGGAGTGGCTGGGCCCGTGAGCCATGGCCGCTGAGCCTGCGCGTCCAGAGCCTGTACTCCGCAACGGGAGAGGCCACAACGGTGGGAGGCCCACGTACCGCAAACAAACAAACAAAAAAAACCAATGACATTTTTCACAGAACTAGAACAAAAAATTTGTATGGAAAATACAGAAGACCCTGAATAGCCAAAGCAATCTTGTGAAAGAAGAACGAAGCTGGAGGAATCACGCTCCTTGACTTCAGACTATAATACAAAGCTACAGTAATAAAAACAGTATGGTACTGGCACAAAAACAGACATATAGATCAATGGAACAGGATAGAAAGCCAAGAAATAAATCCATGCACTTACATCAATCTATGACAAAGGAGGCAAGAAGATACAATGGAGAAAAGACAGTCTCTTCAATAATGGTGCTGGGAAAACTGGACAGCTACACGTAAAAGAATGAAATTAGAATATTCTCTAACACCAGATATGAAAATAAACTCAAAATGGATTAAAGACCTAAATGTAAGACCGGACACTATAAGACCGAAAACATAGGCAGAACACTTTTTGACCTAAATCGCAGCAATATTTTTTTGAATCCATCTCCTGAGTAACAGAAATAAAAACAAAAATAAACAAATGGGACCTAATTAAACTTAAAAGCTTTTGCACAGCAAAGGAAACCATAAAAAAAGACAACTTATGGACTGGGAGAAAATATTTTTAAACAATGCTACTGACAAGGAATTAAACTCCAAAATACATACACAGTTCATACAGTTCAATATCAAAACAAAACAAAACAAAAGGAAACAAAAAACCTGATAAAAAGATGGGTAGAAGACTTAAATAGACATTTCTCCAAAGAATATATACAGATGGCCAACAGGCACATGAAAAGATGCTCAACATCACTAATTATTAGAGAAAGGCAAATCAAAACTATAATGAGGTATTATATCAGTCAGAATGGCCATCATTAAAAAGTCTACAAATACTAAATGCTGGAGAGAATGTGAGAAAAGGGGACTCTCCTACACTGTTGGTGGGAAGGTAAATTGGTGCAGCCACTATGGGGAACAGTATGGAGGTTCCTTAAAATTATATATATATATATATATATATATATATATATACAATGGAATATTACTCAACCATAAAAAAGAATGAGATAATGCCATCTGTAGCAACATGGATGGACTCAGAGATTATCATATTAAGTGAAGTAAATCAGACAGAGAAAGACAAATATCATATGATATCACTTGTTTGTGGGAAAAAAAGATAAAAGATAAAAAAAGATACAAATGAACTTATTTACAAAACAGAAATAAACTCACAGACATAGAAACCAAAGGGGACAGCGGCGGTGGGTGGGGGAGATAAATTAGGAGTTTGGGATTAACATATATACACTACTATACATAAAATAGATAAACAATAAGGACCTACTGTATAGCAGAGCAAACTATACTCAATATCTTGTAATAATCTATAATGGAAAAGAATCTGAAAGAGAATAGATATATATTCATGTATAACTGGATCACTTTGCTGTACACTTGAAAGTAACACAACATTGTAAATTAACTATACCTTAATAAAAAAAAGAATAAAATACAGATTACGCACATATACACAGGCATACGTACTCTGTAAATGATGAAGAAATCAGCATGATATTTTCTTACTTATCAAATCCTATTTTTAGGTAGTATACAGAAGTTTTCTCTTAGACTACTATTGTTATCTTACTATCATTATGTTATTATTTTTACTCTGTGTATTTACCCTTTCCAAGAATCATTTAAGATATTTACCTTAGAGTTTTCCTTTCCACCATATGTCTAGCTGTGATTTAATATAATTTTATGTTTAAATTATTTTCATTTAAGCTACCAGTTCATTCATTCATTCTGTGACTTCTCTTTTAGTAACTTCTTTATTTTGATTCATCTCAGAGATATCAGGGATCGGTCTCCAAGTAATTTTTCAAGAAAGATAAATGGAAAAAATATATCTCATGTCCTTGCCTATTTGATAATGTCTTTCTACAGCTTTCACATCAGTGTCATAAACTGGCTAGGCCACAAACTTTTCTTCCATAGTTATATAGATGTTCTTCTATTGTTATAAGACACAAAGTGTTAAGACAACCTGGAATTTATTCCTTTTCGGATGACCTTTTATTTTGCATAAATATTTGTGGCATTTATTTTCTTTACTTGAAATTTTAAAACATTTCAAGAATGTGCCTACAGATTAGTTGCTTTTCATTAACTGCCTGATAACCATTCATTTGCTTTGATCTAGGGCAGACATCAGCAAATGTTTTCTGTAAGAGGCAAGACAGTAAATATTTTAGGCTTTGAGGGTCACATGGTCTGTCACAATGATTCAACTCTGCCGTGTAGGGCCCTTCTTGACAGCTGCTTTCTGGCTGGGATTGCTAAAGGAATGAACAAAATGGGGAGGAGTCTATGGTGATGAGGCTTGGAGAGGAAGTATTTGTTATTTCAACCTGCAAATGACACTAAAATCTAGCAACTGATAGCTAAGCAGGAAACTGAAGTCACTGAGTGAGGAAAGGGTATCCAAATGTGTTTGAAGAATCAAAGGGCTACAACACATTCCAGAGAGTTCAGAAAACCATGGATTTGAGGACAGGAAGCAGTGAGTAAGACAAATGCACAGTCAAGCAGTTCTGGAGGGGCATCTGAGACAAGGGTGCTTGGGTGAGGCTGGCTTTGATTCATTCCCCCACGGGGACTGAATAAAAAGTATGTTTCCATCTTAAAGGATAGGATAGGACGGGTATACATCAATGGCCCCTGCTCAAAGAGCTTCCATGACTCCCCATAATTTATGCAATAAAGTTCAAATGACACAGCAGGAAATCAAAGCCTTAACCTATCCGATCACAGCTATCTTTATCCTAATTCAACATCTGCCTTTTTCACCCCTCCATGCACCATATATTCCATTAAATAGCCCATTTTCTTAATGAGTCCAACTCGTTTACAACTCCATGCCTTTTTATTCTTAAAGTGTCCTTTCTTGTCCTCTCTGCCTTGTAAAATAAATATATCTTTCAATGTTCAGCTTTAATGTTCTCTTGTGTATGAATATTTCCCCACTATTCTCAACTATGTTAAAATATATTCACTCCCAATATCTCCCTGGAATTCCATCACCTGGCTTTCATCGGAATCCACTTACTTATGACGGTCTTCTAATTAATGGTTTGTCCCTAAGCCATTTCATTTCTTTGCTTGAAACATAAAATATAAGTATTTCCACAAACTCAACCCTTTTCAATGTTGCATAATTGACCATCTAAATATAGAAAAAGACATGTGGCTAAATAATATAGCAGTATTATTTATAATAGCAAAAGAGAAGTGCCAGCAACCGGTTAGACTTTTTTTAAACATCTTTATTGGAGTATACTTGCTTTACAGTGTTGTGTTAGTTTCTGCTGTATAACAAAGTGAATCAGCTATATGCATACGTATATAACCATATCCCCTCTCTCATGTCTCCCTCCCACCCACCTTATCCCACCCCTCTAGGTGGTTGCAAAGCACCAAGCTGATCTCCCCGTGCTATGCAGCTTCTTCCCACTAGCTATCTATTTTACATTTGGTAGTGTATATAGGTCCATGCCACTCTCTCACTTCGTCCCACCTTACATTCCCCCTCCCCGTGTCCTTAAGTCCATTCTCTACATCTGTGTCTCTATTACTGTCCTGCCCTTAGGTTCATCAGAACCTTTTTTTTTGATTCCATATATATGTGTTAGCACACAGTATTTCTTTTTCTCCTTCTGACGTACTTCACTCTGTATGACAGACTCTAGGTCCATCCAACTCACCACAAATAACTCAATTTTGTTTCTTTTTGTGGCTGAGTAATATTCCATTGTATATATGTGCCACATCTTCTTTATCCATTCATCTGTAGATGGACACTTAGGTTGCTTCCATGTCCTGGCTATTGTAAATAGTGCTGCAATGAACACGGTGGTATATGACCCTTTTTGAATTATGGATTTCTCAGCGTATATGCTCAGGAGTGGGAGTGTAGGATCAGATGGTAACTATATTTTTCATTTTATAAGGAAACTCCATACTGTTCTCCATAGTGGCTGTATCAGTTTACATTCCCACCAACAGTACAAGAAGGTTTCCTTTTCTCCACACACTCTCCAGCATTTATTGTTTGTAGATTGTTTTGATGATGGCCATTCTGACCGGTGTGAGGTGATAAACTTATTGTAGTTTTCATTTGCATTTCTCTAATCATTAGTGATGTTTAGCGTCTTTTCATGTGTTTGTTGGCAATGTATGTATCTTCTTTGGACAAATGTCTATTTAGGTCTTCTGCCCATTATGGATTGGGCTGTTTGCTTTTCTGATATTGAGCTGCATGAGCTACTTGTATATTTTGGAGATTAATCCTTTGTCAGTTGCTTTGCTTGCAAATATTTTCTCTGAGGGTTGTCTTTTCGTCTTTTTTATGGTTTCCTTTGCTGTGCGTAAGCTTTGAAGTTTCATTAGGTCCCATTTGTTTATTTTTGTTTTTATTTCCATTTCACTAGGAGGTGGGTCAAAAAGGATCTTGCTGTGATTCATGTCACACAGTGTTCTTCCTGTTTTCCTCTAAGAGTTTTATAGTGTCTTCCTTACATTTAGGCCTTTAATCGATTTTATTCTTGTGTATGGGGCTAGGGAGTGTTCTAATTTCATTCTTTTACATATAGCTCTCCAGTTGTCCCGGCACCACTTAGTGAAGAGGCTGTCTTTTCTCCATTGTATTTTCTGGCCTCCTTTATCAAAGATAAGGTGACCATACGTGTATGGGTTTATCTCTGGGCTTTCTATACTGTTCCATTGATCTATATGTCTGTTTTTGTGCCAGTACCATACTGTCTTGATTACTGTAGCTTTGTAGTATAGTCTGAAGTCCGGGAGCCTGATTCCTCCAGCTCCATTTTTTGTTCTCAAGGTTGCTTTGGCTATTCGGGGTCTTTTGTGTTTCCATACAAATTGTGAAATTTTTTGCTCTAGTTCTGTGAAAAATGCCATTGGCAGTTTGATAGGGATTTCACTGAATCTGTAGATTGCTTTGGGTAGTATAGTCATTTTCACAATGTTGATTCTTCCAATCCAAGAACATAATATATCTCTCCATCTGTTTGTATCACCTTTAATTTCTTTCATCAGTGTCTTGTAGTTTTCTGCATACAGGTATTTTGTCTCCTTAGGTAGGTTTATTCCTAGGAATTTTATTCTTTATGTTGCAGTGGTAAATGGGAGTGTTTCCTCAATTTCTCTCTAAGATTTTTCATCATTAGTGTAGAGGGATGCCAGAGATTTCTGTGCATTAATGTTCTATCCTGATACTTTACCAAATTCATTGATTAGCTCTAGTAGTGTTCTGGTAGCATCTTTAAGATTATCTATGTATATTGTCATGTCATCTGCAAACAGTGACAGTTTTATTTCTTCTTTTATGATTTGGTTTCCTTTTATTTCTTTTTCTTCTCTGATTGCTGTGGCTAAAACTTTTAAAACTACGTTGAATAAGAGTGGTGAGAATGGGCAAGCCTGTCTTGTTCCTGATCTTAGAGGAAATGCTTTCACTCTCTCACCATTGAGAATGATGTTGGCTGTGGGTTTGTCATATATGGCCTTTATTATGTGGAGGTAAGTTCCCTCTATGCCTACTTTCTGTAGAGTTTTTATCATAAATGGGTGGTGAATTTGTCAAAAGCTTTTTCTGCATCTATTGAGATGATCATATGCTTTTACTCCTTCAATTTGTTAATATGGTATATATCACACTGATTGATTTGAATATATTGAAGAATCCTTGCATTCCTGGGATAAATGCCACCTGATCATGGTGTATGATCCTTTTAATGTGCCGTTGGATTCTGTTTGCTAGTATTTTGTGGAGGATTTTTGCATCTATGTTCATCAGTGTTATTGGCCTGTAGTTTTCCTTTTGTGACATTTTGTCTGGTTTTGGTATCAGGGTAATGGGGGCCTTGTAGAATGAGTTTGGGTGTGCTCCTCCCTCTGCTATATTTTGGAAGAGATTGAGAAGCATAGGTGTTAGCTCTTCTCTAAATGTTTGATAGAATTCGCCTGTGAAGCCATCTGGTCCTGGGCTCTTGTTTGTTGGAAGATTTTAAATCACAATTTCAATTTCAGTGCTTGTGACTGGGCTGTTCATATCTTCTATTTCTTCCTGGTTCAGTCCTGGAGGGTTGTACTTCTCTAACAATTTGTCTATTTCTTCCAGGATGTCCATTTTATTGGCATATGGTTGCTTGTACTAATCTCTCATGATCCTTTGTATTTCTGCAGTGTCAATTGTTTCTTCTCTTTTTCATTTGTAATTCTGTTGATTTGAGCCTTCTCCCTTTTCTTCTTGAATGAGTGTGGCTAATGGCTTATCAATTTTTTTATCTTCTCAAAGAACCAGCTTTTAGTTTTATTGATCTTTGCTACTGTTTCCTTCATTTCTTTTTCATTTATTTCTGATCTGATCTTTATGATTTCTTTCCTTCAGCTAACTTTGGGGTTTTTTGTTCTTTCTCTAATTGCTTTAGGTGTAAGGTTAGGTTGTTTATTTGAGATGTTTCTTGTTTCTTGAGGTAGGATTGTATTGCTATAAACTTCCCTCTTAGAAATGCTTTTGCTGCATCCCATAGGTTTTGGGTCGTCGAGTTTTCATTGTCATTTATTTCTAGGTATTTTTTTATTTCCTCTTTGATTTCTTCAGTGTCCTCTTATTTAGTAGCGTATTGTTTAGCCCCCACGTTTCTGTGTTTTAAAATTTTTTTTCCTGTAACTGATATCTAGTCTCATAGCATTGATGTCGGAAAAGATACTTGATATGATTTCAATTACCTTAAGTTTACCAAGGCTAGATTTGTGACCCAAGGTATGATCTATCCTGGAGAATGCTCCATGAGCACTTGAGAAGAAAGTGTATTCTGTTGTTTTTGGATAGAATATCCTATAAATATCAATCAAGACCATCTTGTTTAATGTGTCATTTAAAGCTTGTGTTTCCTTATTTATTTTCATTTTGGATGATCTGTCAGTTAGTGAAAGTGGGGTGTTAAACTCCCCTACTATTACTACATTACTGTTGATTTCCCGTTTTTTGGCTGTTAGCATTTGCCTTATGTATTGAGGTGCTCCTATGCTGGGTACAAAAATACTTCCAATTGTTATATCTTCTCCTTAGATTGATACCTTGATCATTATGTAGTGCCCTTCTTTGTCTCTTATAATAGTCTTTATTTTAAAGTCTATTTTGTCTGGTATGAGAATTGCTACTCCAGCTTTCTTCTGATTTCCATTTGCATGGAATATCTTTTTCCATCCCCTCACTTTCAGTCTGTATGTGTCCCTAGATCTGAAGTGGGTCCCTTGTAGACAGTATATATACAGGTCTTGTTTTTGTATCCATTAAGTCAATCTATGTCTTTTGGTTGGAGCATTTAATCTGTTTACACTTAAGGTAATTACTGATATGTATGTTCCTATTATCATTTTCTTAAGTGTCTTGGGTTTGTTATTGTAAGTCTTTTCCTTCCCTTGTGTTTCCTGCCTAGAGCAGTTCCTTTAGCATTTGTTGTAAAGCTGGTATGGTGGTGCTGAATTCTCTTAGCTTTTGCTTATCAGTAAAGTGTTTAATTTCTCCATTGAATCTGAATGTGATCCTTGCTGGCTAGAGTAATCTTGGTTGTAAGTTTTTCCCTTTCATTACTTTAAATATGTCCTGCCACTCCCTTCTGGTCTCCAGAGCTTCTGCTGAAAAATCAGCTGTTAACCTTATGGGGATTACATTATATGTTATTTGTTTCTTTTCTCTTTCTGCTTTTAATATTTTTTCTTTGTATTACATTTTGATAGTTTGATTAATATGTGTCTTGGCATGTTTCTCTTTGGGTTTATCCTGTATAGTACTCCCTGTGGTTCTTGGAATTGATTGACTATTTCCTTTACCATATTAGGTAAGTTTTTGACTATAATCTCTTCAAATATTTTTTCAGACTCTCTTTTTCTCTTCTTTTCTCGGACCCCTATAATTCGAATGTTGGTGTGTTTAATGTTGTTCTAGAGGTCTCTGAGACTGTCCTCAATTCTTTTCATTCTTTTTTCTTTATTCTTCTCCCTGGCACTTTTTCCCACCATTTTACCTTCCAGGTCCCTTATCCGTTCTTCTGCCTCAGTTATTGATTCCTTCTAGAGTATTTTAAATTTCATTTATTGTGTTGTTCATCATTGTTTGTTTGCTCTTTAGTTCTTATAGGTCCTTGTTAAATATTTCTTGCATTTTCTCCATTATATTTCCAAGATTTGGGATCATATTTAGTACCATTAATCGGAATTCTTTTTCAGGTATGTTGCCTATTTCATCTTCATTTATTTGGTGTTGTAGGCTTTTACCTTGATCCTTTGTCTGTAACATATTTTTTGTTTTTTAATTTTTTTTTTTTTTGATGGGTAGTGCTGTATTCCTGTCTAACTGGTTGTTTGGCCTGAGAAGTCCAGTAGTGGAGTTTGCAGGCAGTTGGATAGAGCTGGGTCTTGGTGCTGAGATGAGGGCCTACAGGAGGCCTCACTCCAACTGATATTCCTTGGGGTATGAGGTTCATCTGTAGTCCAGCAGTTTGGAATTGGAGATCCCACCAAAGGAGCTCAGGCCCAACTTCCGGCCTGGGAACCAAGATCCCACAGGCTTTGTGGCACAAAAAAAAAAAAGAAAGAGAAAAAAAGGAGCAGTACAAGATCAAACAATAAAAAACAAAATAGAATTAGAAAGATAAAAATTATATTAGCAAAAATAAAACTATAACTGAAACAACTGCAACAAGGTAAAATAAAACCAGAACAGAAAAAAAGAAAAAAAAGGGGGGTGGGGGACAAGCCAAAAGGAGAGAACAATACCAAATTCTAAGGAATAAAATAAAATTAGAAAAATGAAATATTTTTTAGGAAAAATAAAAATATAAAAGAATCAACAACAATGAATCAACAAGGTAAAACAGAAACCCAATCTAAAAGAGGAAAAGGGGTTCTGGAGAAGATGGCGGAAGAGTAAGACATGGAGTTCACCTTCCTCCACACAGATACATCAGAAATACATCTACGTGTGGAACCGCTCCTATATAACACCCACTGATCACTGGCAGAAGACCTCAGACCTCCCCAAAGGCAAGGAACTCCCCACGTACCTGGGTAGGGCAAAAGAAAAACAGAAAAAACAGAACAAAGAATAGGGACGGGACCTGCGCCAGTAGGACGGAGCTGTGAAGGAGGAAAGGTTTCCACACACTAGGAAGACCCTTCGCGGGTGGAGACTGCGGGTGGCGGAGGAAGAAAGCTTCCGAGCCGCGGAGGAGAGCGCAGCAACAGGGGTGTGGAGGGCAAAGTGGAGAGAGTCCCGCACAGAGGATCAGGGCCGACCGGCACTCACCAGCCCGAGAGGCTTGTCTGCTAACCCAACGGGGTGGGCGGGGCTGGGAGCTGAGGCTCGCTTCGGGCGGAGCACAGGGAGAGGACTGGGGTTGGTTGCCTGATCACAGCCTGCAGGGGGTTAGTGCACAACGGCTAGCCGGGAGGGAGTCCGGGAAAAAGTCTGGAGCTGCCGAAGAGGCAAGAGACTTTTTCTTCCCTCTTTGTTTCCTGGTACGCAAGGAGAGGGGATTAAGAGCGCTGCTTAAAGGAGCTCCAGAGATGGGCGTGAGCCGCAGCTATCAGAGCGGACCCCAGAGACGGGCATGAGACGCTAAGGCTGCTGCTGCCGCCACCAAAAAGCCTGTGTGCAAGCACAGGTCACTATCCACACCTCCCCTCCCAGGAGCCTGTGCAGCCTGCCACTTCCAGAGTCCCGGGATCCAGGGACAACTTCCCCGGGAGAACACACGGCGCGCCTCTGGCTGGTGCAACTTCATGCCAGCCTCTGCCACCGCAGGCTCGCCCCGCATCTGTACCCCTCCCTCCCACCGGCCTGAGAGCCAGAGCCCCTGAATCAGATGCTCCTTTAACCCTGTCCTATCTGAGCGAAGAACAGATGCCCTCAGGCGACCTAACACAGAGGCGGGTCCACATCCAAAGCTGAACTCCGGGAGCTGTGGGAACAAAGGAGAGAAAGGGAAATTTCTCCAAGCAGCCTCAGGAGGAGCAGATTAAAGCTCCACAATCAATGTGATGTACCCTGCATCTGTAAAATACCAGAATAGACAACAAATCATCCCAAATTGAGGAGGTGGACTTTGGGAGCAAGATATATAATTATTCCCCCTTTCCCTGTTTTTCTGAGTGTGTATGTGTATGCCTCCGTGTGAGATTTTGTCTGTATAGCTTTGCTTTCACCATTTGTCCTAGGGTTCTGACCGTCCGTTTTTTTCTTCTTTTCTTTTACTTAAAAATTTTTTTTCTTAATATTTATTTTAATAACTTTTATTTTATCCTACTTTATTTTATCCTCTTTCTTTCTTTCTATTTTTTCTCCCTTTTATTCTGAGCCATGTGGAGGAAAGGCTCTTGGTGCTCCAGCCAGGAGTCAGGGCTGTGCCTCTGAGGTGGGAGAGCCAACTTCAGGACACTGGTCCACAAGAGACTTCCCAGCTCCACATAATATCAAATGGCGAAAATCTCGCAGAGATCTCCATCTCAACACCACACCCAGCTTCACTCAACGACGAGCAAGCTACAGTGCTGGACACCCTATGCCAAACAACTAGCAAGACAAGAACACAGCCCCACCCATTAGCAGAGAGGACGCCTAAAATCTTAATAAGGCCACAGGCACCCCCAAAACACACCACCAGACGTGGATGTGCCCACCAGAAAGACAAGATCCAGCCTCATCCACCAGAACACAGGCACTAGTCCCCTCCACCAGGAAACCTACACAACCCACTGAACCAACCTTAAGCACTGGGGACAGACACTAAAAAGAACATGATAAAATACTGGAAATAACTACTGCAGAGCAGAATAAAGAAAAAAGAATGAAAAGAACTGAGGACAGTCTCAGAGACCTCTGGGACAATATTAAATGCACCAACATTCAAATTATAGGGTTCCCAGAAAGAGAAGAGAAAAAGAAAGGGACTGAGAGGGCTTCCCTGGTGGCACGGTGGTTGAGGGTCCACCTTCCAGTGCAGGGGATATGGGTTCGTTCCCCGGTCCAGGAGGATCCAACATGCTGCAGAGCGGCTGGGCCCATGAGCCGTGGCCGCTGAGCCTGCGCGTTCGGAGCCTCTCCTCTGCAACGGGAGAGGCCAAAACAGTGAGAGGCCCACGTACCGCAAAAAAAAACCCCAAAAAACAAAAAAGAATGGGACTGAGAAAATATCTGAAGAGATTATAGTTGAAAACTTCCTTAATATGGGAAAGGAAATAGTTAATCAAGTCCAGGAAGCACAGAGAGTCCCATACAGGATAAATCCAAGAAGAAACACGCCAAGCAACATATTAAACGAAGTATCAAAAATTAAACACAGGGGCTTCCCTGGTGGCGTAGTGATTGAGAATCTGCCTGCTAATGCAGGGGACACGGGTTCGAGCCCTGGTCTGGGAGGATTATACAGACTGAAAGTGAGGGGATGGAAAAAGATATTCCATGCAAATGGAAATCAGAAGAAAGCTGGAGTAGCAATTCTCATATCAGACAAAATAGACTTTAAAACACAGCCTATGACAAGAGACAAAGAAGGACACTACAAAATGATCAATGGATCAATCCAAGAAGATGTAACAATTGTAAATATTTATGCACCCAACATAGGAGCACCTCAATACATATGGCAAATACTAACAGCCATAAAAGTGGAAATCGACAGTAACACAGTCATATCAGGGTACTTTAACACCCCACTTTCACCAATGGACAGATCATCCAGAAGGAAAATAAATAAGGAAACACAAGCTTTAAATGATACATTAAACAAGAGGGACTTAATTGATATTTATAGGACATTCCATCCAAAAAAAAACAGAATACACATTTTTCTCAAGTGCTTATGGAACATTCTCCAGGATAGATCATATCTTGGGTCAGAAATCTAGCCTTGATAAATTTAAGAAAATTGAAATCGTAGCAAGTATCTTTTCTGACCACAACGCTATGAGACTAGATAGCAATTACAGGAAAAGATCTGTAAAAAGTACAAACACATGGGGGCTAAACAATACACTACTTAATACAAAGTGATCAGTGAAGAAAGCAAAATATACCTAGAAACAAATGACAATGGAGACACGATGACCGAAAACCTATGGGATGCAGCAAAAGCAGTTCTAAGAGGGAAGTTTATAGCAATACAATCCTACCTTAAGAAACAGGAAACATTTCAAATAAACAACCTAACCTTGCACGTAAAGCAATTATAGAAAGAAGAACAAAAACCCCCCAAATTTAGCAGTAGGAAAGAAATCATAAAGATCACAGCAGAAATAAATGAAAAAGAAATGAAGGAAACGACAACAAAGATCAATAAAACTAAAAGCTGTTCTTTGAGAAGATAAACAAAATTGATAAACCATTAGCCAGACTCATCAAGAAAAAAAGGGAGAAGACTCAAATCAATAGAATAAGAAATGAAAAAGGGGAAGTAACAACTGACACTGCAGAAATACAAAAGATCATGAGAGATTACTACAAGCAGCTCTATGCCAATAAAATGGACAACCTGGAAAAAATGGTCAAATTCTTAGAACGGCACAACCTGCCAAGACTGAATCAGGAAGAAACAGAAAATATGAACAGCCCAGTCACAAGCACTGAAATTGAGACTGTGATTAAAAATCTTACAACAAACAAAAGCCCAGGAACAGATGGCTTCACAGGCAAATTCTATCAAACACTTAGAGAAGAGCTAACACCTATGCTTCTCAAAGTCTTCCAAAATATAGCAGAGGGAGGAACACTCCCAAACTATGAGGCCACCATCACTCTGATACCAAAACCAGACAAAGATGTCACAAAGAAAGAAAACTACAGGCCATATCACTGATGAACATAGATGCAAAAATCCTCAACATAATACTAGCAAACAGAATCCAACGGCACATTAAAAGGATCATATACCACGATCAGGTGGGGTTTATTCCAGGAATGCAAGGATTCTTCAATATACGCAAATCAAACAATATCATCCAGAAGGAAAATAAATAAGGAAACACAAGATTTAAATGATACATTAAACAAGAGGGACTTAATTGATATTTATAGGACATTCCATCCAAAAAAAAACAGAATACACATTTTTCTCAAGTGCTTATGGAACATTCTCCAGGATAGATCATATCTTGGGTCAGAAATCTAGCCTTGATAAATTTAAGAAAATTGAAATCGTAGCAAGTATCTTTTCTGACCACAACGCTATGAGACTAGATAGCAATTACAGGAAAAGATCTGTAAAAAGTACAAACACATGGGGGCTAAACAATACACTACTTAATACAAAGTGATCAGTGAAGAAAGCAAAATATACCTAGAAACAAATGACAATGGAGACACGATGACCGAAAACCTATGGGATGCAGCAAAAGCAGTTCTAAGAGGGAAGTTTATAGCAATACAATCCTACCTTAAGAAACAGGAAACATTTCAAATAAACAACCTAACCTTGCACGTAAAGCAATTATAGAAAGAAGAACAAAAACCCCCCAAATTTAGCAGTAGGAAAGAAATCATAAAGATCACAGCAGAAATAAATGAAAAAGAAATGAAGGAAACGACAACAAAGATCAATAAAACTAAAAGCTGTTCTTTGAGAAGATAAACAAAATTGATAAACCATTAGCCAGACTCATCAAGAAAAAAAGGGAGAAGACTCAAATCAATAGAATAAGAAATGAAAAAGGGGAAGTAACAACTGACACTGCAGAAATACAAAAGATCATGAGAGATTACTACAAGCAGCTCTATGCCAATAAAATGGACAACCTGGAAAAAATGGTCAAATTCTTAGAACGGCACAACCTGCCAAGACTGAATCAGGAAGAAACAGAAAATATGAACAGCCCAGTCACAAGCACTGAAATTGAGACTGTGATTAAAAATCTTACAACAAACAAAAGCCCAGGAACAGATGGCTTCACAGGCAAATTCTATCAAACACTTAGAGAAGAGCTAACACCTATGCTTCTCAAAGTCTTCCAAAATATAGCAGAGGGAGGAACACTCCCAAACTATGAGGCCACCATCACTCTGATACCAAAACCAGACAAAGATGTCACAAAGAAAGAAAACTACAGGCCATATCACTGATGAACATAGATGCAAAAATCCTCAACATAATACTAGCAAACAGAATCCAACGGCACATTAAAAGGATCATATACCACGATCAGGTGGGGTTTATTCCAGGAATGCAAGGATTCTTCAATATACGCAAATCAAACAACGTGATACACCATATTAACAAACTGAAGGAGAAAAAGCATATGATCATCTCAATAGATGCAGAGAAAGCTTTCGACAAAATTCAACACCCATTTATGATAAAAACCCTGCAGAAAGTAGGCATAGAGGGAACTTTCCGCAACATAATAAAGGCCATATATGGCAAACCCACAGCCAACATCGTCCTCAATGGTGAAAAACTGAAAGCATTTCCACTAAGATCAGGAACAAGACAAGGTTTCCCATTCCCACCACTCTTATTCAACATAGTCTTGGAAGTTCTAGCCACAGCAATCAGCGAAGAAAAGGTAATAAAAGGAATCCAAATCAGAAAAGAAGAAGTAAAGCTGTCACTGTTTGCAGATGTTCCAAAGAAGATATACAGATTGCCAACAAACACATGAAAGAATGCTCAACATCATTAATCATTAGAGAAATGCAAATCAAAATTACAATGAGATATCATCTCACACCGGTCAGAATGGCCATCGTCAAAAAATCTAGAAAGAATAAATGCTGGAGAGGGTGTGGAGTAAAGGGAACACTTTTGCACTGTTGGTGGGAATGTAAATTGATACAGCCACTATGGAGAACAGTACGGAGGTTTCTTAAAAAACTACAAACAGAACTAGCATACGACCCAGCAATCCCACTACTGGGCATATACTCTGAGAAAACCATAATTCAAAAAGAGTCATGTACCAAAATGTTCATTGCAGCTCTATTTACAATAGCCCAGATATGGAGACAACCTAAGTGTCCATCATCGGATTAATGGATAAAGAAGATGTGGCCCATTATATATACAATGGAATATTACTCAGCCATAAAAATAAACAAAATTGAGTTATTTGTAGTGAGGTGGATGGACCTGGAGTCTATCATACAAAGTGAAGTAAGTCAGAAGGAGAAAAACAAATACCGTATGGTAACACATATATATGGAATCTAAGAAAAAAACTGTCATGAAGTGCCTAAGGGTAAGATGGGAATAAAGACACAGACCTACTAGAGCATGGACTTGAGCATATGGGGAGGGGGAAGGGTAAGCTGTGACGAAGTGAGAGAGTGGCATGGACATATACACTACCAAATGTAAAATAGATAGCTAGTGGGAAGCAGCTGCATGGCACAGGGAGATCAGCTAGGTGGTTTGTGACCACCTAGAGGGGTGGGAGGGAGGGTGACAGAAGAGGGAAGAGATATGGGAACATATGTATATGTATAACTGATTCACTTTGTTGTAAAGCAGAAACTAACACACTATTGTAAAGCAATTATACTCCAATAAAGATGTTAAAAAAATAAAAAGACAAAACATAAAAATAAAAGAGGAAAAAAGAAAAAAAAATTAAGCCTTGGCTATGGGGGTAGAGTTTAGGTGGGGCTGGAACTTAGGCAGGGTTGGGTTTTGGGGGGGCGGGACCTAGGGGGGTAGGGGGGTGATGTTTGAGCATGGGGTGGGGCCCAGGCAGGGCGAGTTCAAGTGTGGGGCGGGGCCTCTGCTTAGGACCTGTGCCGAAGTGGAGATGCCACACATGGAAAGGGGGGCCTCTGGTGTGTGGGGTTCCAGAATCTGGAGGTAGGGCCCTGAGTGAGGGAGGGTGTGTGGGTGGGATTTAGGCCCAGCGAGTTGGAGGGGGTCTCAGAGGTGGTCTCTGAGTGTAGAGGTGGGGCCCTGGGTGGGGGTGTAAGGGTGGGGCTTGGGCTCTGCACAGCAGGAGGGAGGCTCCGAGGGCAGAGGTTTAGGCCCGGGAGCCCAAGAGGCTCCCCAGTGCCTAAATGCTCAGGGAAAGCACTGGCCCCGTTCCCTTCCGTTCCTTAGTGCCCCTCCCCCACCATCTCCCCAGGGTCTCCTCAGTCCCCGCTGGACCCCTAACCGTAGGTGGTCCTGCTGGGTGTAAGAACTCCTTCCCTCCCCCAAACACCCCTCAGGGGCACCAGTCCCATCCCGCCTCCACTTCTCCTCCTCCTTCCTACCCGGTCTATGGGGGTTCCTCCCATCTCCTTAGGTGTCTGTGGTCCCCCTCCAGTGCCTGGTAGGTGCCCTAGTTGTGAGGAAATGCGAATTCCACGTTCTCCTAGTATGGCATCTTGACTCTGCCCTGGTTAGACTATTTAAATAAACCGCATGGAATAGTATGCAACCACTGAAAAAGATGATTTTTGACATATATATAACTTTTTTGAATACCAAAATCTTTAAAATGATTGTTTCCAGCTGATCAATTATGGTTGCAATATTTTCTTTTCACTTTTTTGCATATTTAAAATTGCCTGTGACATTATATGTTATTTTTATAATAGAACGAAGTATTTTTAATGCCTAGTAGAAAAAGGATCACAATCTGTAATGTCTAATTTTCTCTTTTGGCAATTCTCCATTGACCTGATGGAAGTATTGATTTACCATCACTTGTATAGGTAACATGCCTAGATACTTATGTTAACTCTGCCACTCTCATTTTAGGGAGGTAGTCCTGGGTTGATGAACTGGTTGTCCTTGATCCAGTACTTGTGTAAGGAAGGGGAGGGGGAAGCTATTTCTGATCTAGGTGTTGTTCCCATTGCTTGTAGTTTTTATGGCCTGTTTGACTTATGGGTTTTTTTTAACTAGGGGAACTTTAATCTTAGTCAACAGCTGCTCTTTCTGCCCTCAGAAACGCTTGGAGATGCAGTGAGCAAATGTACTATATTGGATCCCTCTGACGCAGCACTTCAGATTCTCTGTGCCCCACCTCTATTTCCAGCAACTACTTTATCAACCAGCTTCCCCCAGGTGGAACCTGACAGCACCTTGCCCCTCTTACTTACTGCCTGGCAGTGTTCTGAGACTCACGAGAACCAACTTGGCACTCATGAATGTACAAACCACAAGTATGAGCAGTCCTCAACCAACAGGGATGGGAATGATGGATAAGTGTTCCTCCCCTTCTTCCCCTGCATAGACGGTTCTTGAGGGATTCAATAAGATTCATCAGAAAAATCTGCAGCATCAATAAATCAGTTACTCATAGTGGTGGTCAAAACAATAACACATCCTACTATGGGGTCTTCCTTCTTCCATGTCTCATCCTCTCTGTCCCTCACTACTGCTCTCTGTGATCATATTCATTATTAGAGTTTGGAGATTTTTAAATGATTTTCTACGTGCACAATTATGTCATTTGCAGATAAAGACAGCTTTATGTCTTCCTTTCAAGCCTGCATGTCTTTTATTTCTCTGGTCTTTCTGAATTGACGAGGACCTTCAGTATAATGCTGAATAGAAGTGACAGTAGACATCTTTGCCTTGTCCCTGATCTATGTTTCACAGTAAACATGTTTGATGTGATGATGTTAGGGTGTGGTCCTTATTCACTCCCTAAAATGGGTGCATTTTAATGTAAATAAATTGTATTTCAGTAAGTTGTTTTTTAAAAAAGCTAACACTACTAATAGATGAAGGTGAAATACAGGTAGTTTCAAACAAGCAAAAATGAAGAGATTATGTCACCAAGAAATCTGCACTAAAAGAATTAATAAAAGAATTTCCTGAAGGAAGACTGAAGGTAAAAGATATCAGATGAAACTTAAATGTAGAAGAAGGAATGGAGAGCATTAGAAATGCTAAATATGTGACTAAATATAAAATATTATATTTTTTCTTAATTTCCTTAAAAGACAACTGATTATTTAAAGTAACAATGTAACATTGTATTGTCAGGTTTATAACATACATAACTGAAATAGATGACAAAACAGCACAATTTGTAGTCATAAATGGAATTATTTTAAGTGGTTCTTATATTTTATGTGGGTGGCACAATATTAACTTAAAGTACACTGTGATAAGTTAAGGATACATATGAAAACCCTAGGGTTACCACTAAAAACATAATACAAAGAAGTATGGCTAAAAATTTATTAGAGGAATTAAAGTGATATGTTAGAAAAAATACAATTAACCAAAATAAGGCAGGAAAACAAGAGCAAAACCCACAAAACAGTGAGCAAATAGAAAAAAAATCACAAGTGATAGGCCTAAACATAAACATTTCAGTAATTTCATTAACTATAAATGGATAAAACATTTCAATTAAAAGGCAGAGTTTGTCAGACTGGATAAAAATGTAAGATATAAGAATATACTGTTTACAAGAAACAAGCTATCAGTGCTAAGACACAGATATGTTTAAAGTAAAAACATGAAAAAATATGTATATGCAAATACTGAACATAAATCTTGGGTACGCAAATTTCTGTCTTAGGTTCTGTCTCTTAGGGAACCTGATCTAAGATGAGTCCCAAATGAAGATATAGCATCTATGAGTCATTCAAAATGTTCTGATCCTATAATTGCACCTAGTATTCATTGGATCATAAGCAACTTACTACAGTCATTTTTCAAGACTATGCATGTAGGATCTCCCCCATATTCAAGTGGCTCGTGTAAGCTTGAGGCACTTTCCAAAATCATGAGCATCCTTGACTGGCCCTTAACATAATGATATGATCAGGTACTGTCATTAAATTACACACCATGTCCCAGCACATCTGTGTGATTGGAGAGAACTTACACAGGTCTTGAGTCCTCTTCCAACTGTGATGAATTCCCAGACTGCATACTAATCCTTTCACCACTCAACTCTGCCATCTTACAAGGAAGTTCAGAGCAGGTGGGACTGGCACGCTGCCCATTTAGACTTTCTAGTCATAACTGGAGCTTTGGGATGCTATCAGAGAAAATCCCAAGTACCTTTACAAACTTAACTGGACCAAATCTTTCCCAGTTTTTCACAGGGAAAGTCTCCACTGGCAAATTGTATGTGAAACATGGACACATGACATATTCAGGTTGTCTTTCCCTAGAGAAACTTGGATTTATGACACACTGTTTCATTTTTATCGTTTAGGAATATTGCAGAGCCATACAATCACGCCATCCAGAAGGGGGGAAAATTCTTCGTATTTGCCCACAAATTCAGCATTTCTAATGTTCCTCGTTTCTTCCTATAAATCTGAATTTTCATGAGTTGTCATTTATCCTCAGTCTGAAGAAGTCTTTTTAGCATTTCTTATTGAACGAGTCTGTTGGCAACACATTCTCTCAGCTTTTGTCTATCTGAAAATGCCTTTATTTCACTTTCATTTGGTGGGGCTGGTTATTTTTATTTTTTAATTTTTTTTTTTTTGTGGTACGCAGGGCTCTCACTGTTGTGGCCTCTCGCGTTGCAGAGCACAGGCTCCGGACATGCAGGCTCAGCGGCCATGGCTCACGGGCCCAGCCGCTCCGCGGCATGTGGGATCTTCCCGGACCGGGGCACGAACCCGTGTCCCCTGCATCGGCAGGCGGACTCTCAACCACTGCGCCACCAGGGAAGCCCGGGCTGGTTATTTTTAAATCAACTTTATTGTGGTATAATTGGGTTCATGAGTTAATGTCTCTAGGTGATGCTCCATGAGGGCAAGACCCATGACTCATTCTGAAGGGACAGCAGAGCACAGCAATCCAGAACCCAAACTCTAAAGCCAAATGCCTGAATCTGAATCTCAGCTCCACAGTCAACTACTTGGGCAGGTGCCTTAGCCTTTCAGCACCTCAGTTTCCTCATATACCAAATGAGGAAAATATAAACTACCTGTTTCAGAGAATTGTTGCAGGTATTATGTGAAATACTATGTTAAAAATCTTAGAACAATGTCCAATACATAGGAATCACTATACAAATGTTTTCTATTATCGTTATTATCTATATCCCCAGCAACTAATAGAATGTTTATATCTTAGTCAATACTTAAAACATGTTGAATAAACAAGATCTTCCTAGATTATTTAAAGACTCAATGAATCGAGAAGTCACCATCACTAAGAATTCTAAGATTATTCCTTTTGTCTACTGGGTGTAAGATAGGCTCAAGGACGTATTGTACAGCATGAGGAATATAGCCAATATTTTGTAATAACTGTAACAGTAAATGGAAAGTTATTTTAACCTTTAAAAATTGTATAAAAATAAATTTAAAAAAACCAAAAAGATTATTCCTTTTGTAATTTTCCTTCTGACAGTGACCTAACTAGACTATGTGGTCCTTGCCATGGATTCCCCTCCCAATCCTATTTTGGGCTTTGGCCTCCCTGTCCTTTCCCCTCCTCCATTAAGCTTTCAAATTCAAATAAACAAGGGTCCTCTTTTCCATGAATCTTTCCGAAATACCCAAGTACAATGTGCTCACTCCCTTCCATAGGTCTTGGAGTTTTTGTCTGACCTTCTTTTTAAGCAGTCACCATAACTTAATAACATAATTATAGCCAGACTATAATTTTTCAGATCTGAGTCATTCACTTGTATATTTCACCATAGTCATGAAGGATAAAAAGACCACAGGATCAACCGACTCCAAGCCTGAGATACAGATATCCTGGCTGCTAATCTGCTGTTGCTTCATGCCTGAGGGCAGATATTTGGGCTTCTGCTTTGAACTCTGTATTTGAGTCCCCAGGTTAGTAAACAGCCTACAATACTACAACTGGACGTGGCCCTGGTCTCCAGTCTGGATTGCAACATTGGCAACCTGCCTTCCCCACCACTAGGCAACACCCACCAGCCAAAACCCTGTGACCAGGCTTTACTCTTTGAAACAGACATATGATAATGAAAGTCACCTGTCCAAAAAGCATCCATGTCTCCCCTCTGAAAGAGGAGTACATCCCTAACTTGCTACCAAGGCACTTTTAGCCTTTCCTTCTTCATCTTCCACCAATCCCTTTCCAAGCAACTTAAATTCCAGCTACTCTGCAAGTTTTTTTTCTTTTTTTTTTTTTTTTGAAAGATGTAGGAGTGGAGAACGGAGGGTACACAGTACATCTACGTAGCATACCTTCACACTCATAACTAATTCCTACTTAGCCTTTAAAACCCTCACCAGTCATCATACTTAAATCAGCAAAGGCATGTCCAAAAGTTCAGCTAGTGGCTCTGCCTTATTGCAAATGCTCATTAGCTAGCAACTTTGCAAGTGAAAACCCTGTGCAAAGGGGAGATTTAGCCACGCAGGATTTAGCAGAGCAGGTGCACTCAGGCATGCCCAAAAGAGCAAAGCAAGGAGTAGTTTCATTCCTAGTTCTCAAAAGCTGCTATTTCTTTTTATAGATCAGTTGGCTTTTTGTGCCTATGAACCATGTCACTGTTCTAGATCTGCAAGCCCATGACTGTTGGCCAGAATATACGCATATGCTACCATGTCCAGAATCTAAACAAGTGATACTCTCAGAGAGGATGTGTCTCCTACTGAAAAGCTACTGCCCCAAAGATGTAAAAGAACCAGGAGAGAGTGACTGCTCACAAGACAACTCATATCCAGCCCTGAGCAATACTTTTCCTTATCAAGGGAAGATTTGAGTTGCTACAATTCATCATAAACCTTTATAGAATCTTTTCTTCAAATATGCTCTGTTGCCCGACACTATGTCTCACAGTTCCTCACTTTTTCAAGTGAGGGGCTCAATAATTTCTCCATTCCTGGCCTTGGCTTCAGTTAGTGTAAATGAGGCAAGCCTTTAAAAAGGCCTCAAGGAATGATGGCTGTCCTCTTTTCCCTAACTGCATCCCCACCTCCGGCTTCCATCATGATAATATAACTCTTGGTGGCTGAGCACACCTGGTGTAAGACCAGTTAAAATAAAACTCTATGTTTCTATGGTGCCTGACACTTCAAAGTAGAGGGTGGTTATCTGTTGGTCAATACATTCATTGTTAGCTTGGGTTTAGATTCTTCTTAACTTACAGTTGAGAGAGAAATGACAATGACCACCATCCTTTGGATGGCTGGGATTTATCTATGAGAAGATGCAGGAGCTGGGTCCAGGTAAAGGAACTTCTCTTGTGTTATTGTGCTGATTTTTTTTTTTTTTTTTTTTTTTTTTTTGCGCTACGTGGGCCTCTCACTGTTATGGCCTCTCCTGGGAGCACAGGCTCTGGACGTGCAGGCTCAGTGGCCATGGCTCATGGGCCCAGCCGCTCCGCGGCATGTGGGATCTTCCCGGACCGGGGCACGAACCCGTGTCCCCTGCATCGGCAGGCGGACTCTCAACCACTGCGCCACCAGGGAAACCCCTGTGCTGGTCTTTGTAACTCACTCAGCTGGTAAAGTTCCATGTCCTGCCCTTGGCCACTGTCATTAGCCAGGTGCAGCGGCAGTTTTGAGCCACAGCTGTTCCTCCTCTATCAGGTGTTGCCTTTGATCCATCAGTAATGCCTTGTGACTGGAGGGTGTTTATACCTTCCTAATCTGGAGGTTTTGATTATTGCATGGAGTCAATGCCACTCAGGAATATACGTGATTCTGAAATGCAATTTTACTCCACTGTCAGGTCTGAATAGCTGTCCCATATATGGTAACATCTCCTTATTTGTGGGCAGAAGCTCAAAGAAGAAACCTGTTCTGAACACCTACTGTATGGGTACTACGGACACTTTATATGTATAATTTCCTTTGACCCCCACAACACCCTTGTGAGGTCAATGATATCAGCTCCCTATTAGAAAAGTGATATCTGAGATTCTGAAATAGCAAATAACTTGCCCAGAGTCATAGAGCTACTATGTGATGACTTGGGTTTGAAACTGATGCCAAACTTGTGTTTTCCCGTAATTTAATTTAGGGATGGTTAATCTATTCAGATCGTAGAAACTTTAGGGAGCTGCTGGGTAAAGCCTTTGGATCTTTAGGGTACGGAGGACTCAGGTTCTCCAGTTGTTGGATTTCTGGGTGGTGGTACAATTTATGAGACAGTAAATGCAGAAGGGGCAGGAGTTTGTGGGCATACATATGCCTTAGTTATTCCAGGCCTTCACCCAGATCACCTCAACAGCATCTGAGATGCATACAAAATGGCACCTAAGTGATTAAATCAAAGCAGACTTGTCTGCCCAAGCAATAACTATAGAATAGATACAATGTAGCCCGAAGGTTTAGCCATCCTCTCTTTTGCCTGTCTGCAGAGAAAGTACATTATCTGCACACATTCTCCATTCTTCCTTTCCTTTCTTCCTTTCTCTCCTCTCATTTCCATTTCCTTTCTTGATTTCCTCTGTTCTTTTTTCTTTGCTTATTTACTTTTCCTCTAATTCATTCTTCAACAGTAGATTCTTATTAAACATCACATACACGTGGAAGCAGTCTACTTACAGAGATGAATTGTGGTCAACTATTTCCATCCATGAACTAGCACTCTGATTTGTGTAATAAGACGTGTACATAAGAATATATAATACAAGATGAAAGGCATTACTGGTCTTAGGAGAAGTTTGGAAAAATATGTAGTGGGGGTAAAATGAAGGATCAGGTTACTTTTAACTGAAGATGAGCCTTCAAGGATGGATGAAATGAATGGATAGGATATAGGCATATAAAACAAAGGGGAAAGGAACCTGCCAAAAGTTCTGTGCTCTGCAGAATAATGCCCCCCACCCAAGGATGTCCACAGCCTTCTAATGCCCCAGAACCTATGACAATGTTAGGTTACACGGCAGAGCGGAATTAAGGTTGAGGATGGAATTCAGGCTGCTAATAGAGTGACTTTAAAGTAGGGAGATGATCCTGGGTTATCTAGGTGGGCCCAGTAAGGTCCTTCTTAAAGGTGGAAGAGGGAGGCAGAAGGAGAGAATCAGAGGCGATGTGATAATAGAAGCAAAGTTGTAGAGATGCTATATTTATGGCTTTGAGGATGGAAGGGATACGGTCATGAGTCAAGGAATGAGGGTAGCCTCTAAAAGCTATAAAAGGCAAGGACTAGATTCTCTCCTAGAGCCTCCAGGAAGAAACACAGCCATGCCAATGTTTTGATTAGCCCAGGGAGACCTATATCGGACTTCTGACCTCTAGAACTGAAGGATAATAAATGTGTGCTGTCTGAAGCCACTGAGTTGGTGGTGTTTTGTCACCGCAGCAAATGGAAAACTAATACGGGAGAAATCACATGGTAGAAGGGTGGAAGTTTGATTGTATTTTTTATGACACAACGTCCACAAAGGAGAAAGTAGGAGATGAGGCTTGGCAGGCAGGCAAAAGTCTAGCCATGAAGGGCAATAGGGCGCCACTGAAGTTTTTAGAGAAGAGAGTTACAGGATCAGATCTGCATGTAAGAATGACCATTGTGGCAGTTGTGTGAAGGAGAAATTACAGGGAGCAGGTCAGGAAAATCAGTTAGGAAGCTGCTGGAATGGTTTAGGCAAGAAGTGATGAGGCCTCAGGGAGAGCAGTGTAATGAGAAGAGATAAGAGCAGTCATTCATTCATTTGTTCATTCAAGAAATTATTTTTGAGTGTCTGCTATGCACGAGGCACTGCTGTAGGTGTCAGGGATATGGGCAAGCCCATGGCTGATATTCTAACCCTCCTTCAGGACTTATAGTCTAATGGGTATAGGGAGGCAATAAAGAAATAAGTATATAATGTGTTAGGAGTGATAAGATCTCTGGAAAAAAAAGTGGAGTGGGGAAAGATGCCTAGAGAGTGACAGATGTGCACAGAGGACTATTTCAATGGGACATGGGGGAAGGTCTCTCTGAGAAGGAGGTATTTGAGCACAGATCTGAAAGAAGAGAGGAAAAGAATCAAGCATGTATCTTGGGGTGACGCCTTCCTGGCAGACGGCAGAAAGGGAAGCGCATTCTCAGTGAAGTGCAGAGGCTGGAATGGCTGGAGGAAATGAACAAAGGTGTGAGTGGTGGGAGCTGAGTTCAGAGGTGTGGAGTACAAGCATCTCACGGGCAGCTTTGGTGATCACTGTGAAAACTCAGGCTACCAAATAAGATGAAGGCATTCTGCTCTTAGAACTGATGGGGCTGGGAAGCTGTGGAAATGGAGAGCCAGGAGTCTGAGAATAATGGGCAGTCTTCTCCTATGGCTTCAGTTGTAAAATTCATCCCGTCAGATGTGCCCACCCGAAGGAAGCCCACTCAGAAGAACACGGGAAATGTGAGCTGGGATACACACCATCACACAATCATCCAAATCCAGCCTGACTGTGAAGTGGGTGCTTTGCATAAAAAAAATTTCCATCTTGCTTTCCATGCTTTCTTCATGGGTCAAAACCAGATTGGAGGTACACCAACAGAGATAATTTGGGTCCCAAATTTTTGACAAGCCAAGAATTCTGTTCAACTTACAACTAGAAAATATCCCACAGCAATGATGGCACCAGGTGTGGTTTGGGATGTGTCCCTTAACCTTTCTAGGTCTCAGATTCCAAATGGAGGAACGGAGGACTGTTTAGTTTCCAAGATCATCTGATCTCTTCAAGGCCTTTTGATTATAGGACCCACAGTTCTACACCTGAAATAAAGGCCTCAAGTATATTCAGTAAATAGGCTCACCGACAAAGGAGGAGAAATCAGGGGTCTTCAATGTCTGGGATTTTATGTGGCCTCATATTTTGATATTATAGAGCAGGAAAGCATCCATTGCAGGGATAAGAGCACAGACCCATGTTTTTTCTTTTCTTTTCTTTTTTTTGCGGTATGCGGGCCTCTCACTGTTGTGGCCTCTCCCGTTGCGGAGCACAGGCTCCAGACGCGCAGGCTCAGCGGCCATGGCTCACAGGCCCAGCCGCTCCGCGGCATGTGGGATCTTCCCGGACCGGGGCATGAACCCGTGTCCCCTGCATCGGCAGGTGGACTCTCAACCACTGCGCCACCAGGGAAGCCCCAGACCCATGTTTTAATTTCAATTCCATCTCTTACTGGTTGTGGTGTAGAATAAGCCAGGGTACAAATACACAAATATATAGTAATAACCATAAGACTTTGAACTCATTATTTTCCCCCCTGTGAGGCTCAGAACATCATCTGTAAATTGGGGACATTCATATCTATGCCATAGTGTTATTGTGAGATTTAGAGAAAAGACAGGCAGGAAATGTTCATGAGGCCCTTTACCATTTAAGGGTGTTAAAACGGAAGAAAATACTGTTCCTGTTACTTTAGAAAGAAAATTAAACATAAGAATTCCATTAGAAGTTGAACACTGCAGTAATCCCATTGAGGAGCAGCACATTAAAGACACTGGCTCGGGGGGAAAGTCCAGGTTCTCCACAGTTGCTCCTAAAGCAGCAGAAGGTCTCAGATGCGCAATCTCTGCAACAGTCAACCTAAGAATTGAGGGCGAGCACTTTCTTGCTCTGTAATCCTTGACGCCTACTCAGACACCTTATTAGCTCACCAGGAGTTCCCTTAACACTGATTGAGAACCACAGCCCTAAGGGGAACTCAGGGACTGTTCAAAGTAACACTGATTTCATCTAGACTGTATACATCTCCAGCAATCTTGCTGAGAGAGGGGCCAAGTGGGCCAGCGGGATCTGCCCCTTGACTTACCTGCTCTGCTCCCTAAGGCAGGGCTGTGGTGGGGGGGCTGGCCCTGGAGCCTGCATTTCCCCAGCGCCAATGTGAGCTGCAGTGGGCCAGTGGGAGGCCCTGGCAGGAAATGAAGGAGGAGGAACGGACACACCACGGTACTTCCCCATTTCTCTCTCTGCTCAGGGAGGAATCTCTGAAATCATTGATGTCCTTTCCATGGCTCCACCTGCCACCTGGTGACCCCACACCCTGAACTCTGGCTTCCATCCTTTGTCACTTCCGTCTACAGATGGAAGACATTTCCTTTGATGTTAGGTGGGTTGATTTGCTGTCCCCAGCTTGGCTTTGCAGCTTTTCTTTTACCTATGTAAGCAATTCGCTACATTAATTTCCCTCTGTTTTTAATGCCTAGAATGCTTTCCTTCCTGGGTGGACTCTAGCTGATGGAGCCACATTGAGAGTTGGCTGCACCCAGGGCGGGGTTGATGAGTTCAGAGGGGTCTCACAGAGCAGCGGCACCCTGGAGGCAGCAACACACTCTAGGGTTGGTCTATGGTCAAGTTGGTCCAGAAATTCATCCTTATCTGTGGTCCTGAGCTGATTTAAACTCTAGGAAGTAGACTCACTGATTCTAAACTAGCAAGATTAAAAAAAATAAATCATAATGTCCATTTAAAAATTCTGATGAGAAATGGAACTGCCACATGGACCAGAACAATCTTGTCAGCAGGACTCACACAGTCCTTCATACAGAAGCCTGATAGAATCAGAGGGAAATGTGGAAGGACTAGAGACGGAAGACATTATGTGTTTAAATGTTGAATAGCATCAGACTCTGAGAGCCCACAGTATCCACTGCCACAACAGAGAGGGCCTTGACAATCTGCCCATGTCATTTATCAGGAAATTCATATCAACAGGATAGACAGCTCCTACCCTCCTGGAACGTACAATAAGTCTCCAAGTCCAGTGGCCGTTCCCTGGGGAGAACTCTGACGGGCACTGCCCACATCCGCCTCTGTGACCCCTTTACCTACACTTCCGTGACTGACCATGCCCTGCTCCGATGAATACACTGTTGCTTTGGATCTCTGTTACCTGGAGAAAAAGTGTCAATCATTCTCCAGTAGGAAATGGTCATGGACTTAGGTGAGGCAGATCCCAGAACCGGTCCTCCCCAGACCTCCGGAGGGAGACGGGGCTCCTAGGGAAGTTACCGTACAAGTGAATCTAAAGCGTGGCCTGCTGAAAAGTCAGGCCACACACGGAATGAAGCATCCTCCTCTAAGTTTAACAGGAAGTAAATGAGGTCCTTCCCCCTCTGGGAACCATCAGGAACCATCAGGAACTTAGGGATCATGTGATTTCTGGTGACCACAGGCCAAGGCAACACTCACACGCAAGCACACTCACACACACACCCTGCAATAATAGCAGGGTCACCTCAACAGCAAATGAACCATTCAATATCATCGGTTGAGCAGCAACATACATGCACTCGCTAAAGCTGGCATCGGAAAACTTGGCCTTCCGGAGGACGGATTATGTTCTCTACACCTCTCTCCAAGAGGCACTTGGAAGCAGGAGAATTTTACCATCCTCTTTTGGGGATCCATAATCTAATAATCTATGCTTTACGTCTCAAAAGACAATTTTATGACCTCAAGACCAAATTTTTGGAAGAGTAAGGAGGGCAGCACCCGAGGGGTGTGCTGGTAAACCAATTCTCAAAAAAAAAAAAATTGAATTTATAACTTTGGACAATTTCTGGATAAATCTTTCCACCATGGCTGATTTTAAACTACCCAAGTGAAACCAACCAACTGGCAAAATTCCTTTATATTTGACAAAATTCTCTCTCATGAGCTGGGACAAAACACATGACTGGAATTTCTGTCCCTCAAAATGAACCACAGTAGGAACTCAAGAAAATCCAACCATTAAAATCCAATTTTAATCCATGATTAAATTTTACTTGTAGTTTTCTCTGCTACCTAGAGCTGTGGAGAAAAATTCTTACCATCATAAGGATCTCAAGTCTATCTCTCACAGAGATTATGTTTGCTTATTTGTCTGTTTATTTATTTATACCTTCTTTTTTTCAATAAAGGATTTAAGGTGGATTACTTAAATACATTCAATATAAGTAGATAAAATTGAAGTTAAAATAAGTAGGTGAGAAAAGTGGGACAAAGAGAAATTTTAATAGTAATAGAGAAAAAAAATGAAATCAGGAGTGAGTTTAGCACACAAAATACATGGTATAAGGCTTTCTGAGCCATTCAGAGCGCATGTGGGAACAAACAGACATTCAGTGATGAGCCACTCACAGGAGTTCCCGTGTCCAGATTTTAGTGATCTGGCCATCTGTGCAGAGTAATGTGGCAACTGGGTCCCAGTGGGTCCATTTGGACATGAATGTTACACCCAGGACCTCTATGGAAAGGTGGTAAATGGGTCTAGTATCCTCCTGTCTGCCTGCGGAGGCTCTTGGCAGTCTAATGATCTCCCGTTGCCCTGCCGATTTGTCAGAATTGCTGCTCTGGAGCAAACCCCAGTCTCCAGGAACAAGCTCGCTAGGGGCACTCTCTGGATGGTGAATTCATCAAGCCCCCTCTAAGTCACACTGGCAGTCTGTGAGAGAGCTTTGATCCAGCTCCACACAGACAGCGCCTGTCAAGCAGAAGAGTGGCCCACGCTTTCTCCAGGTGCCAATAACCCAGAAGAGCCAAAAAATCAGCTCTTGGGACATGCGTAAGCAAAGAGGCCAGAGAAGAAGAGAATCATTCAAATGGACATATATCTGGGCTTCAGTTACATATGGTCACTGAATGCCTAGGATAGGAACTTTGGCAGGCTTTTCATGTGTTATGATTAAGCTCCAATATTAGTCCCCACTTGGTTGCCCAGGGCCCCTGGGGAAACCCACAAGTGTCTCCTCTATGCTGGGCTCATTCCCTGAGTTGGCTCCATTATTAGGGATGTGTTCCTGCTTAATAATAATAAAAAAAAGTATCGACATACGCCTGGCATAGTGCTTGGCATTGAGCAATGAGTTGAATGGAAGCACCATACCTAACTCTGCCAGGCATTCCAACCCCCCCAAGGTTGCCAGTGGGGTCTTTATGGCAAGGTCTTGCTCCTCCTGGGGTCCCGCCTGGGTTAAAGCTCCTTTTCCCAAGACTATGGGACTCCTAGTGCCTTTCACCCCCGTGCCCCATACCCTTGTGCTCAGCCAGGCCTGGTACATGTTGAGATTGCCAAACTCTCTGGGCTCTGTGCCTTCATGCTTGGCTGTACCTCCAGAGCCCAGCTCTGTAGCCAGGACAGTTTCCTCAATGGTCTTTATCTCACGCCAGGCCCATCCCACTTTCATGCCTTCTCTGAGTCTAAATCTGCAGATAAGACCCTTAGAGTG
Source organism: Neophocaena asiaeorientalis asiaeorientalis (assembly GCF_003031525.2). NCBI lineage: Eukaryota > Metazoa > Chordata > Mammalia > Artiodactyla > Phocoenidae > Neophocaena > Neophocaena asiaeorientalis. The sequence continues at coordinate 2,089,110 of NW_020174037.1, read as the reverse complement.
ATGTTCTGGGGAGACTGCATTAATCTGGCATTGGTCCATCAGCATTTAGGGGAGCAGTTCATGGCAGGGGAACAAATATGCAGATCCTGAGAATTCCATATGCTGAATATCAGTGGGAATTGGCAGAACCTGCTCAGTGTTGCATGCCCAGCCCTCAGAGAAGACTTGCCCTCTCCAGTCTCCAGTCAGTCACATCCAGCCACAAATATCCTATGAGCAGTTCATCAAAGCTATCCAGGCCTCAGCTATAGGCAAAGATTCCCTTTGGAGACAGCTTTGCTATTGTGAGAAAAACACAGAGCTTAGAATCAGCAGAACTGAGTTCAAAACTCAATTCCATTTATTAGATGCATGACCTTGCTTAAGATAGTGTCTCTGAATTTCCATTTTTTTTATCTGTAAAATGGGAATAGTAAAAATATCTTTCTACCTAGATTGAGTCAAGGTCTAAAAAAGAAAATATATTTAAAAATTCTTCATAAACTGAAGCACAATATAATGTTATATATTATAGTTATTTATAACTGACTTCTCAAAGAGTCTGTTAAAATTCTGAAAGGCAAAGTGAATTTAAGGAAGTTCCAGGTTTCAGTAATGGCAAAGCAGCTTGGCCAGACTAACTCTTCTACAGATAACAATAATAAAATGTGTACAAAATATTTTTTAAGAGCACTGGAGAGTACCACAAAGTGGCAGAAACTGAATGGGAGATCAATCTTTGCTAGAAAGGAAATGCACTGGTGAGATTTGTGAATTAGCAGCTTTTTACCTGAGGGCATATTCTAATCCCTGTAACTCAGAATGGTAGAAAACTACAGTCCTGCTATCTTGAGGTGTCAAAGAATGGAGTTTTGAGCTGGCAAAACTACTGAAAAGTGTGTGTGTTTGTGTGTGTGTGTGTGTGTGTGTGTATGTACGTTTAGGGTGGGGGAAAGATCCTGGAAAGGAGGCAGCAACAGAGGCAGTGAGAGCAAAAATCTGCAAATAGATTCTGCTAAAAGTATTGGTTGACTGCTGAAGAAGGAAGAATACAGAACCTGAAAGCTGAAATAACTGCACTGATTATTTCCTCCCCAGAGAAGACACAGTTTGGAGTTTAATTTCAGCCAGTTAATTAAACAAATGTAAACACTCTTCCAAAGGAGATAACAAAATCCACAGTCTCTACAATATACCTTCCAAACTGTCCACATATAATTTAAAAATTACTAGACATTCGAAGAAATAAGAATCTATAACCTGTACTTCACAGATAAGCAGTATGTTCAATAACTTCTAAGAAAATATGTCAGTGAGTTAAGAACAAGGGATATCAGCAAATAATAGCAACTATTTTTAAAAAAGCAAATTTTAGAGCTTTAAAAAAGCAAATTTAAAGCACAAAACAATATTAAAAATGTCAGGAGTTTCAAGATGGCGGAAGAGTAAGACACAGAGATCACCTTCCTTCCCACAAATACATCAGAAATACCTCTATATGTGGAACAACTCCTACAGAACACCTACTGAACGCTGGCAGAAGACCTAAGACCTCCCCAAAGGCAAGAAATGCCCCATGCACCTGGGTCGGGCAAAAGAAAAAAGAAAAAAATGGAGACAAAAGAATAGGGACAGCACCTGCACCAGTGGGAGGGGGCCGTGAAGGAGGAAAGGTTTCCACACACTAGGAAGCCCCTTCTCAGGGCAGAGGGGGGAAGCTTCGGAGCCATGGAGGAGAGCGCAGAAACAGGGGTGCAGAGGGCAAAGCGGAGAGATCCCCACACAGAGGATCTGTGCCGACCAGCACTCACCAGCCCGAGAGGCTTGTCTGCTCTCCAACCGGGACGGGTGGGGCTGGGAGCTGAGGCTCAGGCTTCGGAGGTCGGATCCCAGGGAGAGACCTGGGGTTGGCTGCATGAACACAGCCTGAAAGGGGCTAGTGCGCCACGGCTAGCCAGGAGGGAGTCCAGGAAAAGGTCTGGAAATGCAAAGAGGCAAGAGACTTTTTCTTGCTTCTTTGTTTCCTGGTGCGCGAGGAGAGGGGATTAAGAGCGCTGCTTAAAGGAGCTTCAGAGACAGGCATGAGCCGCGGCTATCAGCGTGGACCCCAGAGACAGGCATGAGATGCCAAGGCTCCTGCTGCTGCAGCCACCCAGAAGCCTGTGTGCAAGCACAGGTCATATCCACACCTCCCCTCTGGGAGCCTGTGCAGCCCGCCACTGGCAGGGTCCCATGATCCAGGGACAACTTCCCAGGGAGAACGCACGGTGCGCCTCAGGCTGGCGCAATATCACGCTGGCCTCTCCTGACGCAAGCTTGCCCCACACTCTGTACCCCTCCCTCACCCCCGCCCCCTCGCAGCCTGAGTGAGCCAGAGACCCCTAATCAGCTGCTCCTTTAACCCCATTCTGTCTGAGCGAAGAACAGACGCCCTTAGGAGACCTACACACAGAGGCGGGGCCAAATCCAAAGCTGAACCCCAGGAGCTGTGCGAACAAAGAAGAGAAAGGAAAATCTCTCCCAGCAGCCTCAGGAGCACCAGATTAAATCTCCACAGTCAGCTTGATGTACCTGCATCTGTGGGATACCTGAATAGACAACGAATCATCCCAAATTGAGGAGGCGGACTTTGGGAGCAATGATATATATATATATGTTTTCCCCCTTTTTCTCTATTGTGAGTGGGTATGTGTATGCTTCTGTGTGTGATTCTGTCTGTATAGCTTTGCTTTTACCATTTGTCCTAGGGTTCTGTCTGTTGGTTTTTTCTTTTGTTTGTTTGGTTTTTTAGTATAGTTTTCAGTGCTTATTATCATTGGTGAATTTGTTTTTGGGTTTGGTTGTTCTCTTTTTCTTTTTTATTCAATTACTTAAAAATATTTTTAATAATTATTTTATGATTTTTATTTTAATAACTTAAAAAAAATCTTTTTCTTTGTTTCTTTTCTCCCCTTTATTCTGAGCCGTGTGGATGACAGGCTTTTGGTGCTCCAGCCAGGCATCAGGGCAGTACCTCTGAGGTGGGAGAGCCAAGTTCAGGACATTGGTCCAACAGAGACCTCCCTGCTCCATGTAATATCAAATGGCAAAAAGCTCCCAGAGATCTCAATCTCAACACCAAGACCCAGCTCCACTCAACGACCAGCAAGCTACAGTGCTGGACACCCTATGCCAAACAACTAGCAAGACAGGAACACAACCCCACCATTAGAAGAGAGGCTGCCTAAAATCATAAGGCCACAGGCACACCAAAACACACAACCAGACGTGGACCTGCCCACCCGAAAGACAAGATCCAGCTTCATCCATCCACCAGAACACAGGCACTAGTCCCCTCCACCAGGAAGCCTAAACAAACCACTGAACCAACCTAAGCCACTGTGGGAAGACACCAAAAACAACAGGACCTAAACCATGCAGGCTGTGAAAAGGAGACCCAAACACAGTAAGTTAAGCAAAATGAGAAGACAGAGAAACACACAGCGGATGAAGGAGCAAGGCAAAAACCCAGCAGACCTAACAAATGAAGAGGATATAGGCAGTCTACCGGAAAAAGAATTCAGAATAATGATGGTAAAGATGATCCAAAATCTTGGAAATAGAATGGAGAAAATACAAGAACATTTAACAAGGACTGATAAGAACTAAAGAGCAAACAAAAAGTCATGAACAACACAATAAATGAAATTAAAAATTCTCTAGAAGGGATCAATAGCAGAATAACTGAGAGAGAAGAACGGATAAGTGACCTGGAAGATAAAATAGTGGAAGTAACTACTGCAGAGCAGAATAAAGAAAAAAGAATGGAAAGAATCGAGGACAGTCTCAGAGACCACGGGGACAAAATTAAACATACCAACATTTGAATTATAGGGGTCCAGGAAGAAGAGAAAAAGAAAGGGACTGAGAAAATATTTGAAGAGACTATAGTTGAAAACTTCCCTAATATGGGAAAGGAAATAGTTAATCAAGTTCAGGAAGCACAGAGAGTTCCACAGACAATAAATCCAACGAGAAACACGCCAAGACACACATTAATCAAACTATCAAAAATTAAATACAAAGAAAAACTATTAACAGCAGCAAGGGAAAAATAACAAATAACATACAAGGGAATCCCCATGAGGTTAACAGCTGATCTTTCAGCAGAAACTCTGCAAGCCAGAAGGGAGTGGCAGGACATATTTAAAGTGATGAAAGGGAAAAACCTACAGCCAAGATTACTCTATCCAGCAAGGATATCATTCAGATTTGATGGAGAAATTAAAATCTCTACAAACAAAAGCTAAGAGAATTAAGCACAACCAAGCCAGCTTTACAACAAATGCTAAAGGAACTTCTCTAGGCAGGAAACACAAGAGAAGGAAAAGACCTACAATAACAAACCCAAAACAATTAAGAAAATGGTAATAGGAATATACATATCGATAATTACCTTAAATGTAAATGGATTAAATGCTCCAACCAAAAGACATAGACTGGCTAAATGGATACAAAAACAAGACCCGTAAGTATGATGTCTACAAGACACCCACTTCAGACCTAGGGACACATACAGACTGAAAGTGAGGGGATGGAAAAAGATATTCCATGCAAATGGAAATCAAAAGAAAGCTGGAGTAGCAATTCTCATAAAAGACAAAATGGACTTTAAAACACAGACTATTACTAGGGACAAAGAAGGACACTACAAAATGACTAATGGATCAATCCAAGAAGAAGATATAACAATTGTAAGTATTCAAGCAACCAACATAGGAGCAACTCAATACATATGGCAAATACTAACAGCCATAAAAGGGGAAATCGACAGTAACACAATCATAGTAGGGGACTTTAACACCCCACTTTCACCAATGGACAGACCATCCAAAAAGAAAATAAATAAGGGATCACAAGCTTTAAATGATACATTAAACAAGATGGACTTAATATCATACACCATGATTAAGTGGGGTTTATCCCAGGAATGCAAGGATTCTTCAATATACGAAAATCAATCAATGTGATACACCATATTAACAAATTAAAAGAGAAAAACCATATGATCATCTCAGTAAATGAAGAGAAAGTTGGGATATATGTATATGTATAACTGATTCACTTTTTTATAAAGCAGAAACTAACACACCATTTTAAAGCAATTATACTCCAATAAAAATGTTAAACTAATAAATAAATAAAAATGTCAGAGGAAAGAAACAGTAAACTCAAAGAAAGATGAATGGAAATTATCCAAACTAAAGAACAGAGAGGAAGATTTTTAAATCAAAATTAACAAAGCTTTAGTGACCTTTGAGACAATATCAAGCAATGTAATATACATATAATTGGAACTCGAAAAGTAAGTCAAAGAGAGAACGGAGCAGAGAAAAATATAATGATCAAAAATTTCCCAAATTACTTAGAAAGTTCAATTTATAGATGCAGGAAGCCCAGTAAACACCAAGCAGAATAAATATAATCAGTACTGTATAACATCATATCAAATGCATGAGTCCAGAATTAAAAAGAGAATATAAAAAGCAGCCACAAAAAATCATATATTATGTACAGAAACATAATGCCACAAATACAGTTGACTTCTTATGCGAAATCATGAAGGCCATAGGCAATGGAATGATGTCTTCAAAATAATGAAAGTATAAGACTGACAACCAAGAATACTATATCCAGTAAAATTATTCTTAACATACAAAGGCAAAATAAAGACATTTTCAAGTGAACAAAAAATGAGAGAATTTGTAGCCTGGATATTTACTGTGCAAAATATTCTGAAAGAAGTTCTTCTGGCTGAGGGGCAATAACACCAGATAGAAATTCAGACAGATTAACAAAAAAGAATGAGTGGCATGAAACATAATAAATATTATATAAACTCGAAAGAGAGTTTTCCTTTCCTCTTTCCTTTTCTTCAAAAACATATGACTAGGGCTTCCCTGGTGGCGCAGTGGTTGAGAGTCCGCCTGCCGATGCAGGGGACACGGGTTCGTGCCCCGGTCCGGGAAGATCCCATATGCCGCGGAGCGGCTGGGCCCGTGAGCCATGGCCGCTGAGCCTGCGCGTCCGGAGCCTGCGCTCCGCAACGGGAGAGGCCACAACAGTGAGAGGTCCGCGTACCACAAAAAAAAAAAAAAAAAAAAAAAAAAAAAACAAAAACATATGACTATTTGAACAAAAACAACTGTAATAGTTTGTTGTTTGCTGTGGTGTTTATAGTATATATAGATTGTAAAATGTATATGTATGTTTATAATAACACAAAGGTTGATCATGTCAATAGAACCTTATCATTTCAAGTTTCCTAAATGTCATATGAAGCAGTAAAAAGTAACGCTGTTAAGAGTTAAAGGTGTATATGGTAATCATCAGTTAGAAGCTGAACAGTCAGTTAAAGAAATGAAAAGAGGTATGGTTAAAAAGCCATTACTGTAGTTGGGGTAAAAGTGAATATGAGAAAGTGCTTGATTAACTCAAAATAAGGCAAGAAAGGTGGAATAGAGGAATGAAAAAATAGTTGGAACCAGAAGTAACATGATTGATCTAATGCAACAATATCAATAATTATAGTAACATAAATGGACTAAACCCTCAAATAAAAGGCAGAAATTGTTAGATTGTATTTAAAAATCAACAGTATGCTATACACAAAAGACGAATTTTAAATCCAATCCAAATAGAGCAAAGCAAATCTCATGACCACACTTAACTTTAAGGTGAGTACAAAAGTGCAACGCAACCATGTGCTAAGATAGTGGAAAACCAAATATCTGTGAACATCAGCTCTCTCTCCTGCCCTGCAAATACAGGTACCATCAATGCTGGTAAAGAGAAGGAAAGAGCTGCATGTCTCTTAAACACCACATATCCACCGTCCATGCAGCTGGCTACAGTGCCTAGTAAGCATTATGACCATGGTTCCTGTGCCAAACCCAGTACCCACTGATACCATGCCTGAACTGAGGGTGGCATTTTCAGGAACCTGTGGGGTCCAAAATAGAATGGACAATACCACAGGGATAGGGAAGTGGCCAACCGAACCCTGTAGAATCCAGCATTAATGTTCATTACTCCCATAAGCATTTGAGGGAGAGAGTTAGACCAGCAAAATCATCTCCTCTGTGGTTGGTATCTCACAGAAACAAATTACACCAGTTATTTTAACAGGAAGAATTTAACATAAAAATTGTAATGCAAGTAAAAGAATTGTTAACCAGATATCTGAAAAGACAAAAAGATGTACTAAGTTATCACAGAGATAGCTAATGCAGAAAGAGCTACTACCCCTAGGACTGGGGGAACAAAGAGAAAACATAGACATTAAACTCTAGAAGCGTGGATGAAGGTCCCATGAGTGGGCTAAGATCCCTATGCAGCTAGAAATTTTGGCTTCAGCTGCAGAAACACCCCGCTGCCTAGGTAAAGAAGGAAGCCTGAGGTGACCCAAGAGAAGCCCACAGAAAGCTGAGAGGAAGGAGGAACTCCCTTCTCCCTCCTCCTCCTTCCTAGTCTGTCTCTGGCTCCCCCTGTTGACAAAACCTATGATGGAACCGGGGACAAAGCAGAAATGAGGTATAAAGGCTCCAGTCCCAGCATCACAAATCTGAGTGTGGAAGGGTGAGTTTGGAGCCAAAAGACAATAGCGTAATACCTGACTCAGCTGGGCTATGGCAAGTCTAAAAGTGACTGCTGGGGTGGGTTCCCTAAGCAGGGAATTTGACATAGGAATTGGAGAGAAGGCTTTCCTAGAAAAGGGTGACTGAGTCCAAGGGAGTATGCAAGACCACAAAGTGGAAAGCCAGACTGCATGCTAGGATAAGGGGGACTGTAGAGCTGGTGTCGGGAGAGGAAAATGCAGGACGCTGGTAAATGGGGGAGCATAGCAAGGCATGGGGAGCACAGATGGTAAAGAAACAAGAAGGCATAGAAATGTGCAGGGCCTAGATGTGGAAACTCCCTCTGGGATGGCTATACGCTGGTGGGAAGGTTAAAGACATGGTTTGGATAGGGTGCTTTAAATTGAGACAGGAACAGCACTTATCCATCTGTTTATCAATCAGCCTTATATTGTGTTTCAGAGGACAAGAGGTGTATTAAGTAAGTTTGTGTGTGAGTGTGTGCGTGCATGCAAGTGCACGCGTACATGGATGCATATCCCAGGGGACTGTTCCAGAAGAACATTGTAACACTGACTCATGGGCAATATGATATGTATTTATTATGGCTGGTGACAAGAACTGTGTCTTAATGAAGAAGGTGATTGTTATTCATGATTTCCAAATGGTTAACTAGATCCAGAGGATTTGCATTAAACCAAGTCATTCCCCTTCCATGCTTGCCGGCCATGATCGATGGAAATGTCAAGTCCCATGAGATCTCTGAACTCACATTCTCTTTCTACTAGAATTGGGGCATTTTTTTTCCCCTACCATTTCTGCTCTGCGTCTCATTTCCACAAACAGTGCTAGTGATATGTCTATGGATTTGATCTTCAATTTCTGACTTCTTTTAAAGGGCGTTGTCAGCCTGCAACACAGTTTCTAAAGCAGGTATTGTTCTGGCATCCAGGAAAAAAATAAAGATGAAAGAAAGCAGGTGACTCTGAATGTGAAATGCAAGATTTCACAGAATCATGGATTTTCAAGCTGGAAAGCACAGTAGAGATTACTGAGTTCAGTGTTTTCAAACTCTGTTTTAAACACAGGAGCTGTTTACACTAGATGTTGCAACTGGTAGTAAGTTTTTGAATGAACAAGGCAGAATATGTGATGGAGGACTTTTCAAGTAGAAGAAATTATAGGATCAAAGATATAGGAGTCATGACGTTGCCCAGGGTTTTCTGGAATTATAGGAGCCAAAGTGTAGGAGAGGGAGAGGGAGAGGGAACGGTGTAGGATGAACTCATTTCCTACATTTCAACTTAATCCGATGGCTAATGGTTGGAGAACTAGTGACAGATCTTAAGCAAAGGAGATACACAATCACATTTGAATTTCAAATATATTAGATCAAAAAAGGGGGGGTATGGGGATTTTGTAATAATCAAAATGAGAAATGATAAACTCTGTATTAGTGTACTAGGATTGGGTAATTAGGAATAGTAAGAACAAATTCAAGGAACATTTAGAAGATAGCCAGTCCGAAGTGACTGAGTAGAGAGAGGACACACGGGGATTTGGAAGAGTCTGAGATGACCCCCAGGTCTCCAGCTTGTACTACTGAGCTATTGAAGGTCTTCCCTGAACCGAGGAGCCCAGGAAAAGCAGGAGTACAATTACTATGTTTGGTTTTAGACATGTTAAGTTAGGCTCAATGTGGAATATTGAAGGCAAAACTAAAAAATGAAAAAGCCAACATAAAATACTGGTCATCTTCTGGATGGGATAACAATCTAAATAGATTGAATGGGAGACAAGACATAAAGTATAGGCAGCACCAAATATGGGTACCTAAGTTCCACTATCAACGCCAGCAAGGATGAATAAGGCAAGGCCTAGGAAGGAGGGAACATCCCAGTAGGTGAGGACTAATTTCCACACTATTGGCCTGGGCTTTCCTCCAATTCATCCCCTTGACAGGGTCTTAAAGACACAGTAGTCCATACGCAGCTTCTGAGGGAGGATACGAGCAAAGCTCGGCTTTGTCTATTCCAGTGCTTCTGCATTCTACTTCCAAGGAGGCATATAACCATTAAGCTGGAAAAGGATGTCTCCATCTCAGGGGAGATGGAGCTGTGTGGGTAGTGACTTTGGCGAGCAGTCCAACCTCAGAGAGCGAGTGTGAATTACCGCCCGCACACACAGAGTGGCTCTCCGCAACTGCCTGCCAAGGAAGAGATGGTTCTCAACCAAATCAGTCTGTGGCTGCCAAAAGCTCTTGTGAGGGCCCAGTTTTCCAGCAGGAAACATAACCTGAATTGGAAAACATGAGTGTAAGCTGGAAAACAAACAGCTCAAAATATCCGTGTCCTGAAATGAACTGTAAGCCATTCTGTCTCCAGAACTGCATCCACTTAGTCAAAGGAGAAGAGGGTCAGAGGAGCCAGCAGAAGGGAGGGAGAGAGGAAGGAAAGACCAAGTGGTGGAGGGAAGAAAAGAAAGAAGGAAATTCAGAACAAAAGGAACATTGAACTTCTGCTATATGCCAGGATCTGTGCAGGGAGTTCCACATTCATTTTCTGACGAAGTCTCTCAACAACACGATGTGTGGAGAAGTTGGAGGTCCTGGGGTTAATTAACTGACCCAAGGTCACATAATTAGGATGCAGCAGAGTGGGAATTTGAACTCAGATTCAATGACTCTGAAATTAATATGCTTTCACTAGAATCTTTTACCCCCTGAAAAAGGGGAAGGAGGAAGTACTATTGGAAAGTGCCTTGGAGAAGGCTTCCTGAGTCCCTATTAGATTTAAAAAAAAAAAAAAAAAGGTTGAGGGTTTGGAAGTGGCCAACATCACAGATTCCTAGTCTCTGAGTTGGACTTATGGAGAATGGCCTGATTAACAAAAGCCCATAGGACCACTGTTCTTTCCTAGAAAACCTTCCCTTCTCATCTCCCTTTTTTTCTGGATTTTTCCCTGCCCTCCGAGGCTCCACTTGAGCCATTTGTGCATTTTCACATGTGCTTATACATACATGAAACTCTACAGGGTCAAAGGATTTAAGCAATGTTTTCAAGGCACCTGAATGATAAATGACAGGATTGAGATTTAAACCCAGGTCTTCCAATGCTTCATTCTAAGCAATTTCCACTGCACAACAGCTGCCTCTATAACATGTGCGTACAACGAGGAGATGCAAGATAAACACTGACCGTTAATTTGTCAATTCCAGCTGCTGGGATATTTGAGTGACCAATAATCCATCAGTAATTTTACAGAAAGAGTCAGAAGGATAGGCCAATGTCAATGAGGAAATGATTATTAAAGTAGGTTAAAACTGTAAAGTGATATGCAAGTGAAAGTAATTATTATCATTTTAAGAACAGATTCTCTTTGCTCAGTTCCCAAAACCGTACTTATTAGTATGTTCAAAGATGTTCAAAGATGTTCAAAGATGACCTCTGGAAAATATTACAAATGTAGGCTATTCAGTTACCCATTGAAGAAATGATTGCCTTTTCTAAAGTCTGTTTTAAATGTTAAGTGAGTTGTCCAAAGTCACAAACCTGGAAAATGGTGAAGCAGAAATAGAAATTCCAGCAATTGGTCTCCAGCAACTACAATTAAAACCACTTTACAACAATCCAATGAAGTAGGTGACATCATTAGATATGTCTCCATTGCATAAACAAGGCAATAAGAAGCTACGTTCCTTGTTCAAAGGATCCATAACTAGTAAGCAGTGGAGCTGAAATTGGCATTCAGGTTGTCTGACCCCGCAGTTGGTGGAATTAACCACAATTCTACAGGTGCTGCCTTAGATGGAAGATAAAGAGAAGACCGAAAAACATAGGACTAGCTTCTCTTCGTAATTTATAGAAGAGTAGAGCACTGAAAGGTGTTACCATCATGACCCATGACAATTATCAGCTATCTGTTCCTTAGACCCATCCCTGTCACCATCTCCACTGAAAACACCTTAATTCAGGGCCATCGTGTCTCCCACAGACAGCCTCTTATGTTCCTGTCTTCAATCTTTCCCTCCTGTTGTCCCACATTGCCACAGGAGGAATCCTTTAGAAACATGGATCTGACCATGTTACTTCCCCCAGTGAAAACTCACTAGCTCTCTATTTTCTTTAGTAAAATGCACATGGATTCTAGCACCATGTTCCCAGCCTCCACTCTGCCATGTGACCACCTCTTGGGTCTAGTCCCTTGCTGCTTCTCCACCACCCTGCACAGATTCTGCTCCTGCCACCGGGACCACTTCCAGTTCTGGGATTAAGCAATGCTGTTTCCTGCCTCTGTATCTATGCTCACAATGCTCTCTCTAGCTAGAATATTTCCTCTCCCTTGTGGATGTCTGGGGAACTCTGCAGCCAGGATACCCCGTCTTTAAGCTTCCCTCTCTTTCCCATTACCCTAGGATTTCCAGTCCTTCCTCAGGCTGCTTTTGTACTAATCATACACCTCTGTCATTTTGCATGGTGCATATGTCCCCACAACCTAACTGATACAACCTGAAGGTAGAGACCCTGTCTTAATCATCTTTGGGTCCTCAGAGCCTAGCATAAGGGTTCAGTAAGTGCTTGTCAAAATAAATTTAGCTGGTTTCCCTGTTTCTTCCTTGCTAGTCCCCAGTCAAGGTAATAAACTGCCCATCCATGTACAGAAACTGTGTTGTTCTTTACTGCTTTCCTCCCTGCCTCTCTTTCTCTCTCTCTGTATCCTCTCTTCTCCTCCATGGACTGTGAAAGGATGAGAAAGCAAGAGGCTAGATGAAAAAGTAAACTCAAAAGCCCTAACCTAATGCTGGTTTGTATTATTTCTTCTGTGTCTGTACAAGAGAGACAGAGAAGCAGAGAGAGAGGAATGGGGAGAGGGTGAGGGCTTGCAGCTGGCTGTGAGTGGGAGTGTCCCCACTGGGCAGCATCTCACACTGGGTTTAATGGCAAGCCTACTTTGGGGGACGATGGGAACAGGGAGAAATACACTGACTGCTGTGTGTACCAATTTCAAATTGCTAGCTATACCCTTAGCTAACACTAGTGTTTCATGTTGCAAATCCAGTGTTACCACATGAAATAGTCAGCAAGTACACTTCTGCCAGAGATGGAGTAATTTGTTACTGGCTGGAGTGAGAAGCTGACACAGTTAGCTCACAGAGATGCTTTTATTGAGATGCACAGCCTTCCCCAAATTAACCACGACTGTCCCGGGTCTCGGCGACATATGTTCTGAGCAGTAGCTCCTTGGCCAGAGCTGTTGCATTTTTGAAGAGGGTCCCCTATCTGCTGTGCGAACAGTTTCTGATTTTCCTGTCTTAGCTGTTTCATGAGGATGGTACAGGAGGGTAAGTTGGAGAGGAATACAATTCAGAGGAAGTTGGAAAAGACAGACTTCTGTCTCTGGTCTTGTCTCCCTTCCATCCATCCTCAAGCGTGTTTTGCTAAAACTCCGATCTGACCACGTCACCCTCGTTGAAATCCCTTAATGATCCTTATTATACTCAGGATGAAGTTCAAGCTTCTTAGACTAGTACGTGTGCCTGTATAATATCTGGCCGCTGCTTACTTGTCTACCAGCAAGTTTTGTCTCTGACTTTTGGATCTGGTAACACCAAACTACTTTGTCAGTTTCTGCACATATGGTTTTTGTCTCCACGCCCTCACTCAAGCAGTTTCTTCTGCTTGGAGTACCCTTTCCTGCACCCCTCACCTCTCACCCACTTTGCTTAGCAAACTTCCACTTATGGTTTAAGGCTTAGCTAAAGCATCAACTCCGCTAGCTTCTTCCAACCCTCTGGATTAATTCATTTCCTTCAGGCTCCCATAGTCCTTTTTCATTTCTCCCACTTGTGTTACAGTGATCAGGGAAGCAGTAGAATATAGTGGTTAAAAACAGAGGAAGTACCAAGGGGAGTGGTAGGAGTGGTCTGCTAGGATGCAGGCAATAAAGGGTGTGTTATATGTAGAATATGTAAAAAAAAAGGAAAAAATGCACTAAAAGTTTTATGTACCTGCAATTCTAAACAAGCTCAGTGATAAAATACTCTTTCTTACAAAGGCAGTCTATCTCCACCCCTGGCTAATAATTCAGGGTCTGCAGTGAAAACACTTAGCTCCATCATTTTACAGCATCACATCATGTGGCCTCGGGCACATGACGTATCTTTCTGTTCCTCAATTCCTGCCTCTGTAAAATGGAAACAAGAAAACTATCTGCCTGGTTAGTTTGTGTGATGATTACATGAGATGATTCATGTAAAGCACCTGGAACAGTAACTGGGATTAAGTTAACTACTATTTGCTGGTGAGTCTGTATTCCTCCCCTCGGGTTCAGCTCCCTCACTAGCTTAAAGCTCTTTGAGAATCTATCTTGCTCACTGTTGTATACACTCTGCCTAGCATAAAAATCATTTGTTGAATGTATAAATGGGTCTTATTCATCTCTGTGTGTGAAGTGCATTGCTGAGGATGTGAATTGGTAATAGGTGCTCAGCGAATGTTTGTTGGATGAATGGGTAGTTGAATAAAAGAAGAGCTCATAATAGAAGAAGAAACTTGCAAAAGGAGCTGGATGGAAGTGTCCCTGAAGAGACACAGAAATGGGGACAGAAAATGCAGAGAAAGTCAATGGTGAGAGTGAAAGAAAGAACCAAAGTTACCTCTCCTTGAACTATCCCAGAAGGTAGGGCCTAATGAAATGTAAGTCTATGAAAACTGGAGAGTCATACCTGTCAATTCCTTGACTTGTAGAAGCCTAGAGGAGGGAGAGGAAAATCCATCCCATCATGGGCTCCAGGAAAATGGCAGCAGTAAACAAAAGCAACAGGAAGATTTTCCCACAGTCTAAACCCCACATGAAGACCAGAAACCTGGCTGTAAAGAGGGAAATGGGGACCTGCCAGTTTCTTGTTCCAGTTACTGTGTTAATGTCAGATTTTTTAAAAAAAATGGTTGACAAAGCTCATTAGTATAATACTCTGCATCTAGTTCTTGAAAGATATATGACTAAAATATGATCAGTATATGGATCACTCTCAGACTTTCCAGGGTGTGACACCTCCCAAACCTAACGAGATATCCATGAAGATCTAGATTGGAACCATTAACAGGAGAGATGATGATCATACTCTCACGACTATCTCATAACAACGTTTAGAATTTCCCTCCAAGGTTTCAGTTCAAGATGGCAACACAGGAAGATCCTGAATGTACACACCAAATCTACAGCTATATATGGAACAATTTCCTCTAAGAAAACCTAAACACTGGCAGAGTGACCCCTTCACATGAGGCAAACAAGAGGGAAACCACATTGAAGCAGGTAGGAAAGGCTGAGACACAAGCTCACCATAAACCCCACTCTTGGCACAGTGACTCACAATCAGGAGGGAACTCAAAGGCCAGAGCTTCTCCCTGAGGAACAAAGGATTCATATGTCACACAGGGCGCCCCAAGTTTTAACACCAGCACCTGAGAGACAAGGCCCTAAAACACCTGGCTTTCAGGACCGATGGAGCTTATGCCCACGAGACTCACAGGGCTGTGGGGAATTGAGGAATGGCTCTTAAAGCACCCATGTGTAGACTCACCTGCCCCAGGGCCCAACACAGAAGTAGCCCCTTGAAAAGTGCCCAGACACTATGTGAAAGAAACAGGTGCTCTCAAGGAAGGTAAGCCAGGGGATGCCATCTTTGCACTGTCCCTCTGTCTCACTACAACTCACCAATATCTCCCAGAAAGAAAGCCTCATGGCAACCATCAAGGAAAAACCTATAGTTGATTCACAAAAGAGAGTGAGAATTTCCATCTAAAACATAATTCATTAAGTTTTAGCTTTACTAAGGAGGAGGAATGGGCCACTTCTGGGTTCTGGGCAAAGTCTGCTATGGCAGCTCTACAATCGTTAGGGATCCTGGTTATATCTCTCTTCCATTCTGCTATCTTCAAAATGCAGCTTCCGTTCCAGGGCCCAAAGCGGCTTTTCCAGCTCCTATTCTCACATGAGATTACATTTCCATGAGCAAGAAAGAGAAAGGAGGAAGGGGAGAGGCACAGACTTCCTTTTGAGGATCCAACCAGACCCGAAGTCATATATACATCATTCTTCCCCAATTCCAGTTGACCAGGGCTCAGTTACATTCCATGCATGGCTAAAAGGAATTCTTTATCCTACACCCCCATAGGCTTATCCAAAAATCAAGATTCTACTAAAATAACAAAAAAAAAAAACAATGGATATTGGAGAAGAACTAGCAGTTTCTGCCATACAAGGTTCAAAAATCTCCCTAATATTTAGGGAAAATTGCCTCTCTGTTGTTTTTGTAACTGAAAATAATTTGTTCTCTGGAGATAAAATAAGCAAAATTATACTCGTCAAAAAATTAAATAGACTGGTTCAAGATGGCAGAACAGAAGGACGTACGCTCACTCCCTCTCGCCAGAGCCCCAGAATCACAACTAACTGTTGAACAATCATTGACAGGGAGACACTGGAACTCACCAAAAAAGATATCCCACATCCAAAGACAAAGGAGAAGCTGCAGTGAGAAGGTAGGAGGGGCGCAATCACAACAAAATCAAATCCCATAACTGCTGGGTGGGTGACTCACAAACGAGAACACTTATACCACAGACGTCCACCCCCTGGAGTGAAGGTTCTGAGCCCCACGTCAGGCGTCCCAACCTGGGGGTCCAGCAATGGGAGGAGGAATTCCCAGAGAATCAGACTTTGAAGACTAGCAGGATTTGACTACAGGACTTAGGACTGGGGGAAACAGAGACTCACTCTTGGAGGGCACACACAAAGTGGTGTGCACATGAGGACCCTGGGGAAAGGAGCAGTGACCCCATAGGAGACTGAACCAGACCTACCAACTAGTGTTGGAGGGTCTCCTGCAGAGGCGGGGAGTGGCGGTGGCTCACCACAGGGATGAGGACACTGACAGTGGAAATTCTGGGAAGCGCTCCTTGACATGAGCCCTCCTGGAGTCTGCCATTAGCCCCACCAAAGAGCCAGGTAGGCTGCAGTGCTAGGTCACCTCAGGCCAAACAACCAACAAGAGGGAACTCAGCCCCATCCGTCAGCATACAAATGGATTAAAGTTTTACTGAGATCTGCCCACCAGAGCAACACCCAGCTCTACCCACCACCAGTCCCTCCCGCCAGGAAGCTTTCACAAACCTCTTAGATAGCCTTATCAACCGGAAGGCAGACAGCAGAAGCAAGAAGAACTACAATCCTGCAGCCTATGGAAAAAAAACCACATTCACAGAAAGATAGACAAAATGAAAAGGCAGAGGACTATGTACCAGATGAAGGAACAAGATAAAACCCCAGAAAAACAACTAAATGAAGTGGAGATAGGCAACTTTACACAACAAGAATTCAGAATAATGATAGTGAAGATGATCCAGGACCTCGGAAAAAGAATGGAGGCAAAGATCGAGAAGATGCAAGAAATGTTTAACAAAGACCTAGAAATTAAAGAACAAAACAACAGAGATGAACAATACAGTAACTGAAATAAAAAATACACTAGATGGCATGAATGGCAGAATAACTGAGGCAGAAGAATGGATAAGTGACCTGGAAGACAGAATGGTGGAATTCACTGCCATGGAACAGAATAAACAAAAAAAATTGAAAAGCAATGAAGACAGCTAAAGAGACTTCTGGGACAACAAGTAACACACGAACATTTGCATTACAGGGATCCCAGAAGGAGAAGAGAGAGACAAAGGACCCGAGAAAGTATTTGAAGAGATTATACTCAAAAACTTCCTTAACATGGGAATGGAAATAGCCACCCAAGTCCAGGAAGCACAGAGAGTCCAAGGCAGGATGAACCCAAGTAGAAACACACCGAGACACATAGTAATCAAACTTACAAAAATTAAAGACAAAGAAAAATTATTAAAAGCAACAAGGGAACTCCCATAAGGTTAATAGCTGATTTCTACAAGCCAGAAGGGAGTGGCATGATATATTTAAAGTAATGAAAGGGAAGAACCTACAACCAAGATTACTCTACCCCGCAAAGATCTCATTCAGATTCAATGGAGAAATTAAAACCTTTACAGACAAGCAAAAGCTAAGAGAATTCAGCATCACAAAACCAGCTCTACAACAAATGCTAAAGGAACTTCTCTAAGTGGGAAACTCAAGAGAAGAAAAGGGCCTACAAAAACAAACACAAAACAATTAAGAAAATGGTAATAGGAACATACACATCATTAATGACCTTAAATGTGAATGGATTAAATGCTCCAACCAGAAGACACAAGCTCACTGAATGGATTCAAAAACAAGACCCATACATATGCTGTCTACAAGAGACCCACTTCACACCTAGGCACACATACAGACTGAAAGTGAGGGGATGGAAAAAGATATTCCATGAAAATGGAAATCAAAAGAAAGCTGGAGTAGCAATACTCATATCATATATTATAGACTTTAAAATAAAGAATGCTACAAGAGACAAGGAAGGACACTACGTAATGATGAAGGGATCAATCCAAAAAGAAGATATAACAATTATAAATATATATGCACCCCAACGTAGGAGCATCTCAATACATAAGGCAACTGCTAACAGCTATAAAAGAGGAAACTGACAGTAACACAATAATAATGGGGGACTTTTAACACCTCACTCACATCAATGGACAGATCATCCAGACAGAAAATTAATAAGGAAACAACAGCTTTAAATGACACAATAGACCAGATAGATTTCACTGATATTTATAGGACATTCCATCGAAAACAGCACATTACACTTTCTTCTCAAGTGCACACGGAACATTCTCCAGGATAGATCACATTTGGGTCACAAATCAAGCCTCGGTACATTTGAGAATATTAAAATCATATCAAGCATCATTTCCGACCACAACTCTATGAGATTAGAAATCAATTACCAGGAAAAAAGAATGTAAAAAATACAAACGCATGGAGGCTAAACAGTACATTACTAAATAACCAAGAGATCACTGAAGAAATCAAAGAGGAAATCAAAAAGTACCTAGAGACAAATGATAATGAAAACACAATGATCCAAAACCTATGGGATGCAGCAAAAGCAGTTCTAAGAGGGAACTTTATAGCTATACTAGCCTACCTCAAGAAAAAAGAAAAATCTCAAGTAAACAATCTAACCTTATACCTAAAGGAGCTAGAGAAAGAAGAACAAACAAAACCCAAAGTTAGCAGAAGGAAAGAGATCATAAAGATCAGAGCAGAAATAAATGAAATAGGAACAAAGAAAACAATAGCAAAGATCGATAAAACTAAAAGCTGGTTCTTTGAGAAGATAAACAAAATTAATGAATCTTTAGCCAGACTCATTAAAAAAAGAGGGAGAGGACTCAAATCAATAAAATTAGAAATGAAAAAGGAGAAGTTACAACAGACACCGCAGAAATACAAAGCATCCTAAGAGACTACTACAAGCAACTCCATGCCAATAAAATGGACAACCTGGAAGAAATGGACAAATTCTTAGAAAGGTATAAACTTCCGAGACTGAACCTGGAAGAAACAGACAATATAAACAGACCAATCACAAGGAATGAAATCGAAACTGTGATTAGAAATCTTCCAACAATCAGAAGTCCAGGACCAGATGGTTTCACAGGTGAATTCTATCAAACATTTAGAGAAGAGCTAACACCTATCCTTCTCAAACTCTTCAAAAAAATTGCAGAGGAAGGAACACTCCCAAACTCATTCTATGAGCCCATTATCACTCTGATTACAAAATCAAACAGAGATGCTACAAAAAAAGAAAATTACAGACCAATATCACTGATGAATACAGATGCAAAAATCCTCAACAAAATACTAGCAAACAGAATCCAACAACATATTAAAAGGATCATACACCATGATCAAGTGGGATTTTCCCCAGGAATAAAAGGATTCTTCAATATATGCAAATCAATCAATGTGACACACCATATTAACAATTTGAAGAATAAAAACCATATGATCATCTCAATAGATGCAGAATAAACTTTTGACAGAATTCAACACCCATTTATGACAAAAACTCTCCAGAAAGTAGGCATAGAGGGACCCTACCTCAACATAATAAAGGCCATATATGACAAATCCACAGCCAACATCGTTCTCAATGGTGAAAAACTGAAACCATTTTCACTAATATCAGGAACAAGACAAGGTTTCCCACTCTCAACACTATTATTCAACATAGTTTTGGAAGTTTTAGCCACAGCAATCAGAGAAGAAGAGGAAATAAAAGGAATCCAAATCGGAAAAGAAGAAGTAAAACTATTGCTCTTTCCAGATGACATGACACTATACATAGAGAATCCTAAAGATCCCACCAGAAAACTACTAGAGCTAATCAATTAATTTGATAAAGTAGCAGGATACATAATTAATGCACAGAAATCTCTTACGTTCCTACACACTAATGATGAAAAATCTGAAGGAGAAATTAAGGAAACACTTCTATTTATCATTGCAACGTAAAGAATAAAATACCTAGGAATAAACCTACCTAAGGAGACAAAAGACCTGTATGCAGAAAAATAGAAGACACTGATGAAAGAAATTACATAGATCAATGGGACAGGATAGAAAGCCCAGAGATAAACCCACGCACATATGGTCACCTTATTTTTGATATAGGAGGCAAGAATATACAATGGAGAAAAGACAACCTCTTCAATAAGCGGTGTTGGGAAAGCTGGACAGCTACATGTAAAAGAATGAAATTAGAACACTCCCTCACACCATTCACAAAAAAAACTCGAAATGGATTAGTAGTATGGAGGTTCCTTAAAAAACTAAAAATAGAACCACCATATGACCCAGCAATCCCATTACTGGGCATATATCCTGAGAAAACCATAATTCAAAAAGTCATGTACCACAGTGTTCTTTGCAGCACTATTTACAATAACCAGGTTATGGAAGCAACCTAAATAAATGCCCATGGACAGATGAATGGATAAAGAAGATATGGTACATATATACAATGGAATATTACTCGGCCATAAAAAGGAATGGAATTGGGTCATTTGTAGACACGTGGATGGACCTAGAGACTGTCATACAGAGTGAAGTAAGTCAGAAAGAGAAAAACAAACATTGTATATTAATGCATATATGTGGAACCTAGAAAAATGGTATAGATGAACCTGTTTGCAAGGCAGAAATAGAGACACAGCTGTAGAGAACAAACGTATGGACATCAAGGGGGGAAAGCAGGGTAGGTGGGTTCGGGGGGGAGATTGGGATTGACATATATACACTAATATGTATAAAAGAGATAACTAAGAAGAACCTGCTGTATAAAAAAAATAATAAAATAAAATTTAAACAAAATTAAATGCAACTGTCATGGAACGTCCCCTTACTGAATCTCACTTTGCCAAGGGAAGCCAGCCCTCATTCTTTGCTTTCTCTGTAATGTGGTTTCTGCAAACTTCCACAACCTCATCACATTCCTCTCCTCTTTTTACCAATGTTTTTCTCATCACTTTAGAATCTTTTTCTATACCTCTAGGATCACATTTAGCAATCCACCTTCCACAAATATGTATTTATTACTGATATTTTCCATATACTATCTCAGCATTGGCAATAACTCAAAGAGGACATGATTTTTAAACTTAAGGAGCTTATAGTCTAGTGCCACATTAGACAACTGATTCATAATGACCTTACAGTCAGTTCAACCCTTGTATATATTTTTCACAAGAACAACAATTAAGTCATGCTATTCAAAACTTAGATAATTGACTTTTTTATTTAATTGAGGGACTTGATGTCCAACTATGCTATACCTCACCTTGGTTTTCAGCCTCTTATTCTATCACTTGGAACCTTGATTCTGTCCTTGGATATTAAGCCACCACTCCCAATTTTATGGGTTTTGAAATTTTTCCTTTGGTAGATATGCTTGGAGGGATCACTGATACGAGTGATTTGCTGAAACCCAGATATAATTCTAAGTATAACATCCATTACTTAGAAGAGGGTAGAAAAAGAAACCATGATTTTTTTTTAATCAGATTTTTTTTTTCTTTTTGCATTTTTCTTTTTTCTTCTGTTTAAGGTGCTATAAAATGATCCTGACAGCATGAATTGCTCTGCAGGTAATTTGCCAATGCCAACTGAATGCAGCCCAGAAGGTTCCTGAGCCCGTTGGCAAGCTGGTGCCAGTGATAGATACTCCATATTAGTAGCTGGTAATGTTGGCACAACTCTAGGAATTATCCTGTTTTGTGAGTTTAATCCTCATCAACGG
Source organism: Neophocaena asiaeorientalis asiaeorientalis (assembly GCF_003031525.2). Taxonomy (NCBI): domain Eukaryota; kingdom Metazoa; phylum Chordata; class Mammalia; order Artiodactyla; family Phocoenidae; genus Neophocaena; species Neophocaena asiaeorientalis. The sequence continues at coordinate 2,067,238 of NW_020174037.1, read as the reverse complement.
AGGCCTCCCCCATGCTCCACCTCCTTTTCTGAAGAGAAATGCAAATGAATGGGATTTAGAGTTTGTGGCGTTTTCAGATTCTCAAAAAAAGTACATTTCCCCTGCTCTTAGGCCATGAATGATGAACCAACCAGAAGCTCAAAATTTCTTATCACAAGAGCTTCATGTCAGCCATGGGTCTATCTCTTTTCAACAGGAATCTGGAGCTTGCAGAGTGGGAGCCAAATACAACTCTTGTTCCACTGGCTCCACTTCTTCGTGTTGTCAATCATTCCCTGCTTGTGTCATCCATATGACAGGGCAAAGGAAGTGGTTAAGTACAACCCTCACACACACCTGGAGTAAGTTAACTATACCATGCAGAAGAAGGATGGCAGCCATGGTTTCAACAGTGGGGGAAATCCTTCATGAGTTTACATTTTCATAGGTAAATTGGTGACCCCACCCTCAGAAAGTAAGGAAAACAGATCTTCCATCATTCCCTTCTGGGGAAAAGACAGAACCCAGGAGGAGGATTATTAAGTATAAAGAGGATTAGGGGTGGGGGAGATCCACAGAGCTAGGCAAGTGAAGAAGTCATCCATTCCTTTGCTAATAAGAGAACGGGAAAGGCACTTGGCCGAGAGCATTCAAGGGAAAGTACATCTTCTCACTGCAGCTAATAAAAGCTCTCCATTTTAGGTGACCTTTGGGCAGTAACAGACACAGAGAGCGGCAAGTTCTTGCAAATAGAGATAAATGCCTCCTAGAAGGAAGTGACATCTCAGAGCAGACCTATTTGGGGCAACTACTGCACAAATGAGGACACACAATATCCTTGATAAGGGCCTGCACCCACCCTCATGTCCCTTGGGGCCACAGCCAGAAGAACCAGGATAACTCATTCATGTTGAACACCTACTGTGTACCAGGCACTGTGTAATAAAATCATCAACCCATCCTGGACCACAGCAGGGACAATTCTCTTTGCAGGCTATTTTCATAGAGGCCAACCAACAAAAGCAACTGAGACGGAGTCCCAAGGCAGACCAGCACTTAAAGAATATTGCTTTTTCAAGGCATGTTTGGGCAGGTTGCCTGCCAGTTACTTTCACATTACACTGTTGCTTATTTTTTTTAACTCCCTGAAGTATATTCACACACTGTCTATGAGAAACACTGGAATTAGTGAATAACATTTATGGATAATACAGAATTACCTCTCCAATGACTTGAGGTTTCTAGTAGCAACAGAAATGTGAAGCAAAACTGAAACTGGATTAGGGGTCATGAGACAGCCTGAGACTTCATCGATTATTAAATGAGATACTTTATGCAAAACTTTAGCATGTTACATGCAGAAGAGTAATGACTCAAGATATCACACCTATTGGTATCGTAATAACAAATGTTATCAATGTTATTACTGCTGGTGTTATAATTATTAAGACTACTGTTCTAGGGCTTCCCTGGTGGTGCAGTGGTTGAGAGTCCGCCTGCCGATGTGGGGGACGCGGGTTCGTGCCCCGGTCCGGGAGGATTCCACATGCCACGGAGCGGCTGGGTCCATGAGCCATGGCCGCTGAGCCTGCGCGTCTGGAGCCTGTGCTCCACGACGGGAGTGGCCACAACAGTGAAAGGCCCGAGTATCGCAAAAAAAATTAAATTAAATTAAATTAAATTAAAAAGTGAATACTATGATGAAGAAAGTACAAACAGATCTTAACAGAACTTTCTATTTGGAAATGCCTAGTTTTGATCACAAAAGTGTTCTAATTCACTAACCTTAAACGTGAAAGTAGAATGAGCAAATATAGACAAAACTCTCTCTGCGGATTCCATATAGTCAAGTTCGTACCTAAAGGAAGAAGAAATTGGTGGCTCATTCTGAAAGCACTTGGCCATGCCTATGAATGTCTACTGCCAGGATAGCTTCAAATAATTATGTCCTGCATGCAATTTACCCAGTGTCATTCTTGGAAGTGATGTCTTTGAGGATTAGGTTACGAACAGACACGTAGAGTCAATGAGCTCTTGTGCTTAGAACTCCTTGCAAATGGGTAGAAAGTTGGGTAAGTAGAACTCGTTTACTGAATGAGACCAGCAGGCCAGCCAGGACTTTCACAGACACTCTGTAAAGCACAGTTGCTATAAAATATATGCAATTTTACCTGAGAAGGAGAAATAAAGTAATTTCTTTGTTAACCAGTAGCTCAGCAGGTAAGAATAATGGTCATTGAGACTTATGTATATTTTTGCAGGTTACAAAATATGTCACACAGAAAGCTCATTTGATTATCTGATTATAAAACATTTAAATCCCATCATCTGGCCCATGGTAGGCTTTCAATAAATGTGGTTGCAATGAAAACAATTGAACAGAGTTAAGAATTGTTATCCTTTTTAAACACATGAGCAATGGAGGCTCAGTAAAGGTAAGTGACTTGCCTAGTTTCAAATATAAGCTTCTATATGTCATTAAGATCTTTTACTTATTCATGAATCTTTTAGAAATTATCTAACTCCATATTGCTAGCTAGGAGTAAGAGTAGACCATATGATATACATCAAAATTCGGTATTTCTCCATTAAGATGCCTCTCCATCTTAGTCAGAAAACCTGGATTTGATTAATTTTGGTTTCCAGAATAGAACCCCTGAAGAATTTAAATCCAGATTTTTTGAGTGATCCGTATGTCTGGATCAGTTGTTTTTGTCAAACACCCATTACCTCATGGCCTAGATTTCCATAATTAAATGAGGTCAAATGAGAATATACAGAAACTGAAAAGCACTGTGTTAATATTAGCTGTTATCAGTGAGATGTATTTCTCTTATAAATATAGAAGCCAGTAAAGTAAAGGACTTCTTTTATAAAAGAAAGAAAGAAAGAATTACCCGGCCAGCACACAAAAAAGTGTGTTATTATATATCGTGGACACACAAATTCAAAGACAAATATAATTGGTAATAACATTGTTATATTAGACTCTATTACAAAACAGGTTTAAAGCTTGGAGTTTGATGTTTGAAAGGAAAGTCAAATGTTGTAGGCATGGAGAATTTTTAGGGATTCAGTCCATTCTGAAAATCAAAGATTTAGCCAGGCATAATCCTCTTAAAACATGCTCATCTATGGTTTTCACACATTTATAAACTCAGCCTCCTTGATGTCGTCAATCATTAAAAAGCTATTAATAAAAAAGAAAAGTTTTTTAAAGGCACTTGGAAGGAACATATAGTATACTGTATTCAAACACAGTCATTTATTGAATGCCTGCTAGGTGACTGATAGTTGTAAAAAATTCATTACTATCTCCATTCTACAGATGAGAAAACTGAGATTTAGACTGTTAAGGCACTTATGATGAAGGTAATAATTAACAAAGACATGCATTAAGCTCAAGTATTCCAATGTTGTGTCCTATATTCATTTTTTTCTAAACTATTCTGTAAGTTTCAAAATAGACCAATGTATAGATCCAGAATGGCAACACTAAATAGCCTTTTGTTCTTTTTATTGTCTTTTATTAATGTAATTATCTTTAATATTTGCTTCCACTTAATTTCTTAATCACTCTCTATTTTGTATCTCTATTTAAGGATTAAACTATTAAAATCAACATAACAAAAAGGCTTCTGGTGTTAAGATGCCCTCTTCTTTCAGATACCACTCCCAAAGCAACAAGAACCATGAACAACAGAATTCAAAGTCTTTTTTGGACAAAATTTAGAAACATCTATAATCCCAAACCACTGTATATGATTAAAAGATGTCAAGATATGAGATTAATGCAAGAAAAAAAGCCTGCAGGAGCAGATCTTAAACATGTCAAGAGAGCACAATCACCAAAACAGACGGTGCATTATAAGAAGCAAAACACAATAATCACATCTTTGGGAAAAAAAAAAAAAGGAACATGACGCTGAGGCAATGAAGAGTACCAGGAATTAATCAAGGAAACAGACACCCCTTTTTTGTAAGAAACAGTTCATTGATGAATCGTGATGGAAAAAAAAGTCAAAGGCTAAAGAAATTTTAAAAAATGTCCAAAGACTTAACTATCACATACACATAAACACACATATACACAGGGGAGTTGGGGATGGGGAGGAAGAGAGACAGAGAGAGAACTTTCACTTCATTGTGAAATAGGGAGACTCCTACTAGCCTGTAATATCTCTTGGCTCTTTTCCCATAAAGTTCCTACACACGCAATCCAAGAACTTGATAATTCACTTTATTCAAAAGTAAACAATATTCAAAAAGAACCAAAGATTTTTAAGAAAAACGGAAGAAATTGACAAAATTGCTTTCTCTCACACACCTACACATACATGCACATAAATGCATATATAGAAGTAATGTTCACTAGGAAATGTTAACAGGCAGAGGAAAATCATGACAAAAGTTATTGTGACGAATCAAAAAGCATTAAAAAAAATCAAAGAACCCAAAGTAAAAATACAAGAGTTTAGAGAATATGTGGTTGAATGATAGAAGAAAGTAAAATATAAGAGGTCAGATCTAAGAAAAGATGGAGAGTAAAGAGTAAAAGCATTAAATAATGAATACCATATTATAAGCAGTGCACACACAATAAAAAGAAAGGAGTCTTATGAAAACATAGTAAAGAGTAAAGGATGATAAAATTGCAAAAAGTAAACAAAATTAAATCAAAACAAACAATTCATTAAAGTAGGTTAGAGAAAAATTATATTAATAAAAAATAGACTAAGGAGATCTTTCATGCATATGATCAATATTCTTAAAGAGAACAAAACACAAGGAAAAAATTTAAGATATATTTCAGGAAAACTTCCAGAAAGAAATACTTGATACAAAGATTAAAATGGTCCATTCTGTCTGAGAAAATGAATATATTATAGGACAACCACCTAAAAACATATCTCAATAACGCTATCACATTTCAAACAAAAAGATTACCTATAACAATAAAACAAACCAAGCTAATCATGGGTTTCTCAAGGGCAATCTTCAAGGATACAATAAAGTTATAGTAAACACTATGTTTAAAAAATCCTAGAGGAAGATTTTTAATAATTCAAGTATAAAGACAGGAGAAAATCACTTTGAACTTGCAAAACCCAGAAAATATAAATTATATAAAGGAAAAACCTAAGTAAATTAAGAGCTGAATTGAATAACTATTAAAAGAAAAAAGTCTGGCAGTGACCACTCAACTGAGGTAGCCATGTGAGGTAGCCACAAGCCTAAGTCTAAAACGACTGTAGGAATCCTAAGTATACAAATTTTATAAATCACATAATGTAAAAATAGTACAAAATATATATGTATTTAAGCACATAATATGAAAAGCATACATATAAAGTACCAGAAGAACAAGGAAAGAAAAGAAGAAATAAGGGGAAAAAAAAATGAAGAATGCTACTTTCGTCATTGCTTAATATACTGTCTTTAAAAAATAGATAATTGAGTACGTCATATAAAGTTACAGTAATGAAGGTGACAATAGAACTTAAGACAAAATATAAGGGCTTTAAAATATATATATATATATAAACTTAAACACTTATCAAAAAGAAAATAGATCATTTGTAAAAACGATTTTTAAAAAGAATCAATAAAAAGAACGTGTATTACAAGACGTTATTGCAAAATTAAGACTAGCCTATCTATTAAAGCCATTAATCAAAACAGGATAAACTCATGTATTAAGTGGAAAAAATACTAAAACTAAGTCAGAAAGAAAATCCGACTACATACCACACACAAAAAAGATATTATGTGCTAATTATATATGTATATATGAACATATATATTCTCATATATAATCTTACAACTTAATAATAAACAACCCAAATGAAAATGGGCAAATGATCTGAAATGCATTTCTCCAAAGAAGATACACAAATGGCCAGTAGATACTGGAAAGTGCCTAACATCATTAGCCATTAAGGGGAAATACAAATCAAAAGCACGATCAGGTCTTAACTTCACACTCACTATCATGGTTATAATCAAAAAAGAGACACTAGCAAATGTTGACAAGTATGTGAAGATAGTGGAACCCTCATATATTGCTCGTGAGAATTTAATCTGTTACAGTCACTTCGGAAAACCGTTTAGTAGTTCCTCAAGATGCTAAATATAGAATTAACATATGATCAACCAATTCCACTCCTAGGTATCTACTATCCAAGAGAAATGAAAACATATGTCCACAAAAAGACTTATACACACATGTTCATAGGAGCATTATTTATAATACCTAACAAGTAGAAAAAACACAAATTCCCATCAACTAAAGAATTGACAAATAATATATGGTATATCCATAAAATGAATATTATTTGGCAACAAGAAGGAATGAGGTAGTGACACGGTATGACATGGATGAAACTTGAAAACATAATGCTAACTGGAAAAAGTCAGTCACAAAAAACCATGTAGTGCATTATTCTATTTACATGAAATGTCAAGAATGGGCCAATTTTTATGGAGACAGAGAGTAGATTAGTGGTTAGCTAGTGCTGGGGTGTGGGGTGGGGAGAGGCTGTGGATAAGTGGGCAGTGATGCTAATGAGTATGTAGTTTCTTTTTGAGAGGATGAACTGTCTTAAAATTGTGGTGAGGGTTGCACAACTATCTGAACACACTAAAAACTATTTGATTGTATATTTTAAATAGGCAGATTATATGACGTGTTGGTTATACCTTAATAAAGCCACTAAAAAATAAACTGTTAGTTAATTTAGGTTATAAAAGAGGGCAGGGAAAAGCACAAGTATATAAATGGGATATTAGAATGGGGAATTGACCAAATATAGAAGAATTTTAAAGATTACAAAAGACTATTTTGCTTTGACTATAGAAATTAACTAGAAAACCTGAATTAACTGGATGATTTTCTAGGAAAATATTAATTACCAAAAAAAGACCCAAGAAATGTTAGAAAATCAAAAATAAATTATCACATGAGACACAGAGTTGTCAAAAAACTACTCACCCCCTCTCCACCAGAGGATCAGAACCAAACCTTTAAGAAATATATATCTCAAATACTGTTTAAACTGTTCCAGAGTAAAGAAAATATAAACACTCCCAATTTTTTAATGAAGTCAGGAAAATATTAATATCAAATCTGACAATGATAGCCCCAATCTCACTTATAAGACTTCATGAAAAATATTCTAAATAAAATATAAACAAGAAGAATCCAGAAACACAAATGCAAAATAAACCACAACCAAATTGGGGTCATATCAAAGACAGTCCAATATTAGGAAATATTATCATATCCAAGACAGAAAATGAGACAAGGATTATAGAATGCAATCAGTTGGATACATACAAAATTAATATCACATCATAATAGAAGAAAAGATCTTGTTTACAACAGCAAAAAAAAAAAAACCCCACAAACATAAAATATATAGAAATAAGCCTAATAAGACATATCCAAAATCTAAGCAACTTTAAAACTTACTGAAAAATCCAGAAGAAGGCTCAGATAAATGGAAGGAATACCCTATTCTTAGATAGAAAGAGACAATATTTCAAATAGGTATATTATTTCTAAACACCTATAAATTTGACCTAATAAAAATATTAACAGGACTTTTATTTTTAGAATTAGACAAATTCTAAATTTCATGTGGGGGGAAAAACATGACAGAATATACAAGAAAATTCTGAAAAGAAAAAGTAATGAGGGAGAACTCCTCCTAAAAGATATTAGAATATATTTTAAGCCAGCATAATTAAATCAATGTGGTACTTGTGCGTGAATAGAGAGTCTAGAGAAATAGAAAAACCACGTACAGGAATTTAGTATATGATGATATGGTCATGTGGGAAAATGATGATTTGTTCAATAAATGAGTAACCTTCTAGAAAAAATAAAGATCCTTGCTACATAAATATTTTCATGGATCTTTACCATACATAAATTACAGATGGATAAATGGCTTAAATGTAAAAACTGAAACCACAAAATTCCACAAAGAAAACATGAAGTTTTTTTATAATCTTAAAGATAAATCTCAGTATGATATGAAACCCAGTAACTATAAAAGATTGTTCTATATTCCAAATTTTTATGCATGGTAAATTAAAGTTAAAAGTCAAAAATTGGGGGGAAATAACACATAGCAAGGCTATTTTTTTGTGTGTATAAAGAGAGCTTGTGAAGATCAACAAAAAAATGACCTATAGCCTTAGAGAAAAAGTGGCAAAGAACATGAACATGTTCACAGAAAAAGAAATAAAAAACTTTTAGACATGAAAAAATGCTCAAACACATTCACAATAGAATAAATGAAAATTAAAACTAAAAATGAGATAACATTCAACTGGCAAAGCCAAAACCCATTCTAAAATTCTGTATTTTTCAGGGGATGGGAAACAGGGAAACTCTCCTATTTTGTTGGCAGGAATTTAAGTTAGCACCAGGACAGTTAAAAAATAGATATTAAAAAGATACAATTAAAAAGACACAATACTGAACAATAAATTTCAAAACTGAAAACTGCTAAACATTGCTGAAAGAAACTAAAGAAGACCTAAATGAATGACGAGATATACCCTGTTAATAAATTGGAAGATGTTAATCCAACCTAAATTGATCTATAACTGTAATGCAGCAGGCTTTATCTTATTTTTTAATTCAAAAATTTATATGGAAAAGGAAAGAACCCAGGTTAGCCAAAACAATCTTGAAGATAAAGAATAAAGTTGGGGGATTATAATCAAGAACTGTAGTACTGGCATAATGAGAGTTAAAGAGAAATGGAACAGACTGGAGTATCGAGATACAGACCCACTCATAAATGGACAATCAATGATTTCAACAATGATGCCAAAGCAATTCAATGAGGAAAGGAATGGCTTTCAACAAATTATGCTGCAACAACTTTTAAAAGATGTGGGGATAAAAAAGTACTTCAAAATCTACCTCATATCATACAGAAAAATTTATTTGAGATGAAACATAGACCTAAATGTATAGCAAACTATAAGATATCTAGGAAAAAAACAGGATAATATGGTTGCAAATTTAGGGTATGAAAACACTTCTTGGAAAGAATACAACAGGCAATAATTATAAAAGAAAAAATACTGATAGACTAAACTTCATGAAAATAAAATCATCTGTTCATCAAAAGACATTGATAAGAAAATAAAAAGACAAGCCACAGACTGGGAGAAAATATTCACAAAAAAATAACTGACAAAGGACTTGTTTCTAGACTATATTTTAAATTGCATACAAATCAGTAGCAAAGGATAAACAATCCCAATTTTTTTAATGGCAAAAGACTTAAACACTTTGCAAAAACAAAAGTATATGAATGGCCAATAAGCACATAAAAAGGTACTCAATGCCATTAGCCACCAAGGAAACACAATTTAAAAAAACAATGAGGGCTTCCCTGGTGGTGCAGTGGTTGAGAGTCTGCCTGCCAATGCAGGGGACACGGGTTTGTGCCCTGGTCTGGGATGATTCCATATGCCGCGGAGCGGCTGGGCTCGTGAGCCATGGCCGCTGGGCCTGCGCGTCCAGAGCCTGTGCTCCGCCACGGGAGAGGCCACAGCAGTGAGAGGCCTGCATACCGCAAAAATTAAATAAAATAAAATAAAAATAAAAAAAACAATGAGATACTATTTCATACTCCTTCAAATAAATAATATTTTTAAATGACAGCAACAAATATTGGTGGAGATGTGGAAAAATTTGAACTCTCATACATTGCTAATGGGAATATAGAAACTATGTGGCAGTTTCTAACAAAGTTCAACATACATCTACCCTATACCTAAAACTTCTATCCTACATATTTACCCAAGAGAAATGAAAACATATATCCACTAAAAAATTGTTACAGAATGTTCTTAGCAACTTTATTCATAATAGTCTCAAATTATAAATGACTCATATGTCTATCAAAAGAGAATGGATAGAGAGGACCTTCAAGATGGCAGAGGAGTAAGATGTGGAGATCACCTTCCTCCCCACAAATACATTAAAAAAATACATCTACATGTGGAACAACTCCTACAGAACACTTACTGAATGCTGGCAGAAGACCTCAGACTTCCCAAAAGGCAAGAAACTCCCCAAGTACCTGGCCTTGTGGCTGACAGGGTCTCGGTGCTCTGGCCAGGTGTCAGGCCTGAGCCTCGGAGGTGGGAGAGCCAAGATCAGGACATTGGAAAACCAGACACCTCCCGGCCCCACATAATATCAATCAGCCGGAGCTCTCCCAGAGATCTCTGTCTCAATGCTAAGACCCAGCTCCACTCAGGACAAGCAGCTGCAGTGCTGGACACCCCATGCTAAACAACTAGCAAGACAGGAACACAACACCACCCATTAGCAGAGAGGATGCCTAAAATCATAGTAAGTTCACAGATACCCCCAAAAAAACCACCGGACACAGTCCTGTCCACCAGAAAGACAAGATCCAGCCTCATCCAAGAGAACATAGGCACCAGTCCCCTCCACCAGGAAGCATAAACCACCCACTGAACCAACCTTACTCACTGGGGGCAGACACCAAAAACAGCAGGAACTACGAACCTGCAGCCTGTGAAAAGGAGACCCCAAACACAGTAAGTTAAGTGAAATGAGAAGACAGAGAAATACTCAGCAGATGAAGGAGCAAAGTAAAAACCCACCAGACCAAACAAAAGAAGAGAAAATAGGCAGATTACCTGAAAAAAGAAATCAGAGTATGAGAGTAAAGATGATCCAAAATCTTGGAAACAGAATGGACAAAAAACAAGAAACGCTTAACAAGTACCTAGAAGAACTAAAGAGCAAACAAACACAATAAATGAAATGAAAAATTCTCTAGAAAGAATCAATAGCAGAACAACTGAGGCAGAAGAACAGATAAGTGACCTGGAATATAAAATAATGGAAATAACTACCACAGAGCAGTATAAAGAAAAGAGAATGAAAAGAATTGAGGACAGCCTCAGAGACCTCTGGGACAACATTAAACACACCAACATTTGAATTACAGAGGTCCCAGAAGAAGAAGAGAAAAAGAAAGGGACTGAGAAAATTTTTGAAGAGATTATAGTTGAAAACTTCCCTAATATGGGTAAGGAAATAGTCAATCAAGTCCAGAAAGTGTAGAGAGCCCTATATAGCATAAATTCAAGGAGAAACACGCCAAGACACATATTAATCAAACTATCAAAAATTAAAGACAAAGAAAAAATATTAAAAGCAGCAAGGGGAAAGCAACAAATAACATACAAGGGAATCCCCATAAGGTTAACAGCTGATCTTTCAGCAGAAACTCTGCAATGCAGAAGGGAGTGGCAGGATATATTTAAAGTGATGAAAGGGAAAACACTACAACCAAGATTACTCGACCCAACAAGGATCTCATTCAGATTCGATGGAGAAATTAAAACCTTTACAGACAAGCAAAAGCTAACAGAATTCAGCACAACCAAACCAGCTTTACAACAAATGCTAAAGGAACTTCTCTAGGCAGGAAACACAAGAGAAGGAAAAGACCTACAATAACAAACCCAAAACAATTAAGAAAGTGGTAATAGGAACATACATATAGACAATTACCTTAAATGTAAACGGATTAAATGCTCCAACCAAAAGACATAGACTTGTTTGAATGGATACAAAAACAAGACCTGTATATATGCTGTCTACAAGTGACCCACTTCAGACCGAGGGACACATACAAACTGAAAGTGAGGGGATGGAAAAAGATATTCCATGCAAAAGGAAATCAAAAGAAAGCTGGAGTAGCAATTTTCATGCCAGATAAAACAGACTTTAAAATAAAGACTATTACAAGAGACAAAGAAAGACACTACGTAATGATCAAGGGATCAATCCGAGAAGATATAAAAATTATAAATATATATGCACCCAACATAGGAGCACCTCAATACATAAGGCAAATGCTAACAGCCATAATGGGAATTCATCCATAACACAATCATAGTAGGGGACTTTAACACCCGACTTTCACCAATGGACAGATCAATCAAAATGAAAATTAATAAGGAAACACAAGCTTATTAAATGATACATCAAACAAGAGGGACTTAATTGATATTTATAGGACATTCCATCCAAAAACAACAGAAAACACTTTCTTCTCAAGTGCTCACGGAACATTCTCCAGCATAGATCATATCTTGGGTCACAAATCAAGCCTTGGTACATTTAAGAAAATTGAAATCGTATCAAGTATCTTTTTTGACAACAATGCTATGAGACTAGATATCAATTACAGGAAAAAATCTGTAAAAAATACAAACACATAGAGGCTAAACAATACACTACTAAATAACAGAGAGATCACTGAAGAAGTCAAAGAGGAAATGAAAAAATACCTAGAAACAAATGACAATGAAAACATGATGACCCAAAACCTATGGGATGCAGCAAAAGCAGTTCTAAACGGAAGTTTATAGCAATACAAGCCAACCTCAAGAAACAAGAAACATCTCAATTAAACAACCTAACCTCACACATAAAGCAATTAGAGAAAGAAGAACAAAAAAACCTACAAAGTTAGCTGAAGGAAAGATATCATAAAGATCAGATCCAAAATAAATGAAAAATAAATGAAGGAAACAATAGCAAAGATCAATAAAACTAAAAGCTGGTTCTTTGAGAAGATAAACAAAATTGATAAACCATTAGCCAGACTCATCAAGAAAAAAAGGGAGAAGATCAAATAAGATTAGAAAAGAAAGAGGAGAAGTAACAACTGACACTGCAGAAATACAAAGGATCATGAGAGATTACTACAAGCAACTATATGCCAATAAGATGGACAACCTGGAAGAAATGGACAAATACTTAGAAAAGCACAACCTTCCAAGACTGAACCAGGAAGAAATGGAAAATATGAACAGACCAATCACAAGCACTGAAATTGAAACTGTGATTAAAAGTCTTCCAACAAACAACAGCCCAGGACCAGATGGCTTAATAGGTGAATTCTATCAAACATTTAGAGAAGAGCTAACACTTTTCCATATCAAACTCTTCCAAAATATAGCAGAGGGAGGAACACTCCCAAACTACGAGGCCACCATCACCCTGATACCAAAACCAGACAAAGATGTCACAAAAAAAGAAAACTACAGACCAATATCACTGATGAACATAGATGCAAAACTCCTCAACAAAATCCTAGCAAACAGAATCCAACAGCACATTAAAAGGATCATACACCATGATCAACTGGGGTTTATCCCAGGAATGCAAGGATTCTTCAATATATGCAAATCAATCAATGTGATACACCATATTAACAAATTGAAGAATAAAAACCATATGATCATCTCAATAGATGCAGAAAAAGCTTTTGACAAAATTCAACACCCATTTAAGATAAAAAACTCTACAGAAAGTAGGCATAGAGGGAACCTACCTCAACATAATAAAGGCCATATACGACAAAGAAAGATCAGGAACAGGACAAGGTTGCCCACTCTCACCAGTATTATTCAACATAGCTTTGGAAGTTTTAGCCACAGCAATCAGAGAAGAAAAGGAAATAAAAGGCATACAAATCAGAAAAGAAGAAGTAAAACTGTCACTCTTTCTATACAAACAGATGGAGAGATATACCATGTTCTTGGATTGGAACAATCAATACTGTGAAAATGACTATACTACCCAAAGCAATCTACAGATTCAATACAATCCCTATCAAACTACCAATGGCATATTTCACAGAACTAGAACAAAAAGTTGCACAATTTGTATGGAAACACAAGACTCTGAAGAGCAAAAGCGATCTTGAGAAAGTAAAACAGAGCTGGAGCAATCAGGCTCCTGGACTTCAGACTACACTACACTGCTACAGTAGTCAAGACAGTATGGTACTGGCACAAAAACAGAAATATAGATCAATGGAACAGGATAGAAAGCCCAGAGATAAACCCATGCACACATGGTCACCTTATTTTTGATAAAGGAGGCAAGAATATACAATGGAGAAAAGACAACCTCTTCAATAAGTGGTGCTGGGAAAGCTGGACAGCTACATGTAAAAGAATGAAAGTAGAACACTCCCTAACACCATACACAAAAATAAACTCAAAATGGATTAAAGACCTAAATGTAAGGCCAGACACTATAAAACTCTTAGAGGAAAACATAGGCAGAACACTCTATGACATAAATCACAGCAAGATCCTTTTTGACCCACCTCCTAGAGAAACGAAAATAAAAACAAAAATAAACAAATGGGACCTAATGAAACTTCAAAGCTTTTGCACAGCAAAGGAAGCCATAAACAAGACGGAAATACAGCCCTCAGAATGGGAGAAAATATTTGCCAATGAAGCAACTGACAAAGGATTAATCTCTAAAATATACAAGCAGCTCATGTATCTCAATATCAAAAAAACAAACAACCCAATCCAAAAATGGATGGAAGACATAAATAGACATCTCTCCAAAGAAGATATACAGATGGCCAACAAACACATGAAAGCATGCTCAACATCACTAATCATTAGAGATATGCAAATCAAAAGTACAATGAGGTATCACTTCGCACTAGTCAGAATGGCCATCATCAAAAAATGTACAAACAATAAATGGTGGAGAGGATGTGCAGAAAAGGGAATCTTCTTGCACTGTTGGTGGGAATGTAAATTGATACAGCCACTATAGAGAACAGTATGGAGGTTCCTTAAAAAACTACAAATAGAACTACCATATGACCCAGCAATCCCACTACTGGGCACATACCCTGAGAAAACCATAATTCAAAAGAGTCATGTACCACAATGTTCATTGCAGCTCTATTTACAATACCAGGACATGGAAGCAACCTAAGTGTCCATCTACAGATGAATGGATAAAGAAGATGTGGCACACATATACAATGGAATATTACTCAGACACAAAAAGAAATGAAATTGAGTTATTTGTAGTGAGGTGGATGGACCTAGAGTCTGTCATACAGAGTGAAGTCAGAAAGAGAAAAACAAATACTGTATGCTAACACATATATATGGAATCTAAAAAAAAAAAAAAAAGGTTCTTAAGAACCTATGGGCAGGACAAGAATAAAGATGTAGACATAGAGAATGGAGTTGAGGACATGGGGAGGGGGAAGGGTAAGTGAGAGAGTGGCATGGACATATATACACTTCCAAGTGTAAATCAGATTGCTAGTGGGAAGCAGCCGCATACCACAGGGAGATAAACTCGGTGCTTTGTGACCACCTAGAGGGGTGGGATAGGGAGGGTGGGAGGGAGACACAAGAGGGTGGAGATATGGGGATATATGTATACATATAGCTGATTCACTTTGTTATACAGCAGAAACTAACACAACAATGTTAAGCTACTATACGCCAATAAAGATGTTTATGAAAAGAGAATGGGTAAAAATTTGTGATATAGTCATAAAACTGAATACTACCCAGCAATAAAAAAACAAATTACTGAAAATACCGAACAACATGGAATGAACCTCAAAAATATTATGGTGAGTAAAAATGTGCATTCTGTATGATTCCATTTATATAAAGTTCAAGAGCGTGTGACACTCAACTACCATTAGAAGTAAGAGATAGATTGTCTTTTGAGAAAAGAGGAATTGACTAGGAAAAGCACAAGGAACTTTTGAGGTGATGGGAACGCTCTATACCTTGATTAGAATGGTGACTTACGTGGGTATATACATTTATCATAACCCATCAAACCGTACACTTAATACAGATGAATTTCACTGTACATAAATTTTACCTCAATTAAAAAACAATGAAGGAAAAAAAACATACACTTTGATCTTGCAATTCTATTTCTCAGAATTTATCCTAAAGATAAAGCATAGTGTTCGTTGCAATGCACTGGAAACATTCTAAATATCCACCAACATCCACAATGCAAAAAAAATGACGCACCACAATTGATAAAGGATGAGCTTCAATATATAAAGTGCTAAGTTTAAAAAGCAAGGTACAGAACTGTGCTTATAATATGCTACCATGTGTATTTTAAAACAAAACGCAGAAAATATCTAGAAGGATACAAAAGAGGTTAGTAACCCTTGTCTCCAAGGAACTGGATGACTGAGGGACTTGGAGTAGGAAGGACTTGTTTTTTAATATTTATCCTTTTATCTCTTGAAATGTATATCACTGCGCATATGCACTCTATTTTTTAAAGTAACAAATTATTTAACTATGTTTTTTTTTAAAAAAATACATGTTACAAGACAATGCACTTACATCGTTTTTAGAAACAATACTGAATAAATGTCAAAGGAGAGGTTAGAACTAAGTGGTACCATGGATTTTCAGAGAGAAAGGGATGAGTTTATACACTGATGAGAAACCAAGGAAGATCAGATTGGAGGGAGGATGTGTAATGGATTTTTGAAGCAAGAGTCATATTTTGACAGGAATAAAACAAAGTGAGTCAGAGGCAGTATCTAAATAAAAGAAGAGACGTGGCAAACACAGGGCCTTGACAAATGTGGGACATGTTTGGGAACAGGGGACTGAGGAAGACATGTTTGAAAAAGTAAATGGGAGCCTTAGCCTGACTTCTGAAGGCTCATTCAACATACTTCACTGATTTGGTTATAATCCTCAACCTCGTTTCTTGTAAACTTACACCACTGACTCCTTTCTATCAGAGATAGAAAATCAAAGGGGATGGGGTAAAAAATAGAACAGAAGGGAAAAGGGAGGAGTAAAGAAGAACAAACGTCAAGATAAAGAGTCTGAGAAAAGTTAAAACGGAGTTTACTGGAAAGGAAAGTGAAGCGAATTTAAAAATTGAGAAGAATAAAGATTTTGTTGATTTTGATGTTGTTGATACAGAAACAGAAAAGAAATACAAGGAGAAGGGCAGATGCTTCCTTAGGACCCATGGTTGGTAGGTAGGTAACCAGACACTAGAGGATAAAAGGGCAAAAGACATATTAAATAACTGTTTTCCACCTGCAGTTACAATCGAAGAAAGTGGATCATCAGACAAACCAAGGATCAGGTTTCCAGGAATGAAAGATGAGGGGCAGATAAAAATCAGAGTGGAAATGAAAAGTCTTTGGAAATTAAGAAGACACCAGGATCTCACAAAAGCATGAAACCCATGAAGGGAGGAGAATCCAACACGTGGGCAAGACTTGGCAGGCCAGTCCTTGAACTCATTCATCACAGCTCACTAGGCCTGGCAAAAGCTGCCTCCTTTCAAAATGAATTGTAGGGACAGAGATGATAACAGAGACCCAGGGGCTCCTCATTAGCTCACAGTGCTAAGGTTGCAGGATCCCTCCTCTATCCCAGGAGAAGGCCTGTCTCAGGATCTGTGCCTTATCTGTAGTTAATATTTGCTCAGACTTAGAAAGGCTGTGGAACAGCTCTGCCTAGCATCTCCCTGGATGCTCAACCTCTGTGATGTGCTAGGAAGATGTCTGAAGGGATAACAAAATCCATCTATTCATTCATTCATTTCATCCATTCATTATTTGGACAAACATCTATTGGTTACCAACTATGGGCCTGGTACTCTGCTAAGTACTGATGAAATAAGGGTAAATTAGATTAATTATCATGAAGGTACCCCAGTCTAGCGGGAGAAGAGAAACAGTAATAGATAAAGCAGACATAGCAAAATGTTAATTGTAGAATCTAGAAGGTGGGAATGTTTGCTTTTGATGCACACTGCTTTCCATTTTTCTATAAGTTTGAAAGCCTTTACAATAAAATGATGAAAAAATAAAATTACCATACGACATGACAAGTGCTTACTGACACTTAATCCAAAGTGAGGAGGCTATCACTTTTCTAACAATTGTTAAAGGGTGCAACATAATAGAGGTCTGTGGTCAAGTAAGTTTGGAAAACATTGGGTTAAACAATAGTAAACACGTTCTTTACTGCTTCATTTATTGATATCTCCAAGGTGTTCTATGCCATAGGACTCTTTCAGATCAAATGTGTAGAATTTTCCAGGCATATTTGACTGTAAGACATTTTTTTCCCGATAAGGCATTTCTCAGCATTCATGTTCTAAGGAACAGACAGCGACAAATGCTAGATTAACGATTAATTCCCCAGAACTACTGCTGCGCTGCAGAAATGTCGTGGGGTTACACAGGTACCGTACGTGGGGACTCTTTTTTCAGCTCATAGTCTAAACAGGAATTTATTTTTCACATGTATAGTTGTTTAATGCACACAAGCTAATATTATAGCACCACGATCACTCATAGAAACACTGAGTGATGGCCTTATACGTATGAAGCTCAGAAACACAAAAATGAATTGAAAACAAAAAACAAACATAATGACTTAATGCATAAGCAAAATTTAAGCGCTTTGAAACTATTTAGTTAAGGATCCTGAATTGAGAAAGGGGCATCTCAGTCCAGAATGGCATACAAGGGAGGAAAAGAAGTACCAGAACAATGCGAGCAGCAAAGAAACATTTCTTGCCCCATGGGTTTAGAGTCCTTTCATGAAGAAGAACTGGAGACAAATATCAGAGCCTACAAAATAGTATTCAGAATGATCCCTGAATAGGACTGTGTAGTAAAATACACATAATTCTCATACAAGATGACATTTTCAAATCCTTCTGGGTTTTTTCCTCAAAGTTCCAAATGAAAGAGCCCTCCTAAGTATTGTGTAAGGTATGAATGTCTACATTGGTAGGAACCTTCCAGACAGTATCTGTTAAATTTTGCCTCACAGAGTGGGTAAACAGATGATTTCTGAGAATGTTCTCTTAACAAGCTGAACTTCTCTCTTGCAGTGCTACATAATCATAGAAGTATAACAAAGATTACACTTTATTACAGTTATTTGTTTACAATTTCATATGAGAACATTCTGCATAGTGCATTAAAATGATTTGTGTATGCACTGGCCTCCCTAATCAAACTGTGAGCTCATCAAAGAGCGGACTGTACATTTTTTCAGTTTCATATCCCATGTGCAAATTCCGAAGGTCCTGGTACGCTGTTCTAAAGAGCTTGGATCTTATCCCAAGAGCAATTGGAAGCATCAGAAGCTTTTAAATAAGGTCAGTTTTTAATAGGACTAGATTTGCATTTAGAAAGCCCTTTGGCTGGATTGTAGAAAGTAGATTAGAGGCAAGAAGCCAGGTGGCAGAGAGGCCAGCGAGAAGGCTACTGCAGCAGTGCAGGTGAGGGGTGGAGAGGGCTGAAACTAGGGCACTGCCATAGACAAGGGGACAGCCAGAGACTTTTTGGAGGTAGGATGGGCCAGATTTGGTAACTCATGAGATGTTAGAGATAAAGAAGAAGGTATAGCCTTAAATGACAGATGTTTCTAGCTTTGGTGATGCCAGTGACTGAAAAGCGGGAATATTGGAGGGAGAACCAGGCTGGGAGAGAAGAAAATTATTATGTCCATCACAAACAGCCCTTTTTGGGAAAGTTCTGTGCTGTGGAAACACTAAGGAATAGAAATGGTCTCTAACTCAGCACCAGGCTAGATTCCAAGTGTTTACAAGTCAATTGCTTAGAAATTACAATGTATTTTCCCGAAAGAAGCAACACTATAGACCCTGATTGAGCCTAAAGCCTATTTATTCCCCAGTGGGCACAGAGTATGGTATTATTTCTGTGGGAGGGAGGGCAATGTGGAGGGAAAAGCCTTGGTCACATGGGAGGAAGCCTTAGGACCCAGACCCAGGTTCATCACTGACTAATACTGTCATCGGCTTCCTTAGGTTCTCTATCAATAAAATGAAGATTCAAAATAATGCTCTGCTTACCAAGGAGGGCTGTAGAGACAGCCTATGGGAAAACATTTTGTATACCGTAATGTTTTTTAACTGCAACATTTGAAGGCAGCCATTTAGTTATCTGGACTCCTAAAGGGTAAATGGTTCTGGATAGCTGGGTTTGAAACACAGGTTAGAATTTATTCCTTTGAACATGGAAACGTTTTTTCTAAAATATTAACCACTCTGTAGGTATAGAATGCTTTCCAAAATATAGCCTCTGTTACAGAGCACACTGAACATGAATCTAGGACTTAATAATTACTTACTGAGTAAATTTGCAGAGTTAAGTTTATGGTCTTATCCTCATGTGGCCACTCTACTGCTTCTTCATCTTCTACCTACTCAACACCTTTGTATGTCAAGTAAGTATGTCACATTTAACATATCCAGAATGATTCTTGATTCTTACCCACGTCCCGACTAAAAAACCTGCTCCACTCTCAGACTGCCTAATCTCAAGAAACGGCAGCACCAGTTGGCTATGGGCTCCGATCAAAACCCTTGCAGTCAGCCTTCATTCCTCTCTTTCACTCCCAGTATTCAATCTACCAGCCAACACTGGCCGTCCTCCATTCCAGGTCATTTCTTACTCCAATCACTTCTCATCATCTCTCCTGCTACCCGCCATGGCTGAACCACCATCATTTGTCCTATAGATGGTACAAGCGCCTCCTAACTTTCTTTCCTGTAATCTATTCCCCAAGGAGTGGCCAGTATGGCCACGTTACGCTTGTAATTCACGTCACTCCTTTGCTCGACACCCTCCAAAGGATCAGAATAAAGTCCAAACTTATTTTAATATCTATAGATCCTAGTAATCTGACCCATTCTCCCCACGCCCCCCACTCCTAGAACATAGCACAAATCTTGATCCAGGACCTTTGTGCTGATGATTTCCATTCCCTCAATCTCCCCCCTTTGATATCTGCAAGGTTCACACTCTTACTTCATCCCATTCTCTGTTCAAACTTCATGTCACTAGAAAAGCCCCTCTGACTTCCTCCAATAAAGTGGCACCACCATCCTCCAGCTCTGTCATTCTCTATTCCACTGCTGGACTAAGTGCCTATAGCATTTTAACGATGCTTGCACATTATATGTGTATTTGTACATAATATTTCAAGTGGTATGTGTGCTCCACAGATTGCTGCCAGTCCGCAAGATTACCAGTCTGCAACAAGAAGCAGAGAAAAAATGCTTTGAAACTTCTTTAGCAACTTGACAGAGGAAGTTCATGTCTGTAGAATCTAATAATAAACAAATTAGGGCTTGTGTTTTATAGGCCCTTTCAATTTTTTCAAAAATTTCCAAAATATCAGTCTGCAAGAGATTAGAAAAAAATTTTAATTAAAAAAATTCATTTATTTAATAAATTTATTTATTTATTTTAGGCTGCGTTGAGTCTTCGTTGCTGCATGCAGGCTTTCTCTAGTTGGGCGAGCGGGGGCTACTCTTTATTGCGGTGTGCGGGCTTCTCATCGCAGTGGCTTCTCTTGTCGTGGAGCATGGGCCCTAGGTGCGCAGGCTTCAGTAGTTGCAGCATGCGGGCTCAGCAGTTGTGGCTCGTGGGCTCTAAGAGCGCAGGCTTAGTAGTTGTGGCGCACAGGCTTAGTTGCTCCGTGGCAATGTGGGATCTTCCCGGACCAGGGCTCGAACCCGTGTCCCCTGCCTTGGCAGGCAGATTCTTAACCACTATGCCACCAGGGAAGTCCCATGGAAAACATTTTTAAGGGGAAAAAAATCTGGCCTTTCACCAAAGATTATCCAAAAAGCACTGGTTTACTTCCCCCCCGGACAGGGTTATTTTTATCGAATGTTTACTAAACACCCACTATGTCCCTAGCTCTGTACTGGTCTCTGGGACTTAAACTTGAATTGGACATAGACAATGCCCTCTTGGAACTCACAGTTCAGTGGAGGAGAGAAACATGTATAAACAAACAGCAGTAGTGTGTGAAAGTCCAACAGCACAGACAAGGTACATACCACTCATGAGTTACAAGTTTTTATATCTGCATACCTGAAGATAAAACCAACAGTGCAAGTGTGTGATAAGCAGGAAATAAGTGGTCCCAGACAGCTTTCTTGGGGAGAGTCCTTGGGCTACACTGGTATGTGTCTCCCTCCTAGTGCATGTGAGTACCTATGTGCCTCTTCCATTAGCATCACCTTACATATTATATATCTGTTTGTTCGTTGTTTACATCAGTGCTATTCAAATTGTGGTCCACGAACCAGTGCCTATTTTTTACCAGTCTCAAATGACATAACTCCCTTTCTGCCCTTCACACACACCATACCTATGCTCCCTGTCTAGAGATGAGTCTTCTGTCTCCCATGTTGGTGTGGCAGAGGGTGAGAGTTCCTGCTAAGTGGCAGGCTGTATGCAGGAAGTGGAGGACAAATCACTCCTAAACATCCAAAAGCTTACAAATATCTAATAATGCCAAACCGTAGCCGGAAAACCTTTGTTTACTTCACGGTCTCTGGGCTAAAGTAAAAACATTACAGTTCCTCCTAGCACTGCGTCTAAACATAGGGCATCTCTTTTTTTTTTGCGGTACGCGGGCCTCTCACTGCTGTGGCCTCTCCAGTTGTGGAGCACAGGCTCCGGACACGCAGTCTCAGCGGCCGTGGCTCACGGGCCCAGCCGCTCCGTGGCATGTGGGATCTTCCCGGACCGGGGCACGAACCCGCGTCCCCTGCATTGGCAGGCGGACTCTCAACCACTGTGCCACCAGGGAAGCCCAGGGCACCTCATTTCATTAAAAACAAAGTCACCTCACCCTCTCTCCACTGCAAGCCTGGAGGTACTTTGAAGGTAGGCAGTACGGTTTTGATAATGGTTCCCATCCCCAAAGACATAACACACATTTGGTACAGTGCCATGCAACCTGAGGGCCCTAAACACTGGGGTATTTTAACACTCATTTAAAACTTATTCCTTTCTAGAAAAATGATTTGAGATAGTTAACGATAAAGGAAGATGGAAACAAGGATTTATTGATCAAGGCCTGTTGCATAGCCCTTTGATTATTTACTCTTCACAGTGGACCTCAGAGGGAAGGAGGTTATGTCTCTTATACAAATGAGGAAACAGGCTCAGGGAAGACAAGTGGAGAGACCAGCCGTCAAATCATGTCTTATTACAGGGCTATGGACTTAAGTAGAGCCCTGGAAAAAAGAAAACAGGAAGAAAATATGATAATAATAATGACTACTAGAGTTCCTACAACTGCATTATATTGGCTAAAAATGCTTTTGGTTTCAAAATTTCTAGTGGCTAAAGCATCAAAAAGAAGGAGGAGGAAGAAGAGAAGGAGAAGAAGGAAGAGAACAATGTGGGGGGGGGAGAAAGAGGAGGAGGTAAACAGGGGGCGGGCGAGGAGGGGGGAAGAGAAGAAAGAGGAAACGAACTTTCCTAACTTCTGTATCAGAAAAAGAGAAAGCATCTCAATTTCTCAAAGGTAAAGTTTCTCATGAGACTTTAGATAAAACGTAATGGGAAAAAATGTGGCTGTCAACAAATTTATTCATTTATTTATACTGAGTGTCCTATATGTCTGACATCAGGCCAGTGCTGAAGTTCCCCAGGATACAATGGCAAACAAGGGTTCTCGGTCTCATGGAGCTTAGAGTTCTACAACAAACACAGATGGGGCTATGTCTTTTCTCAATAACAATGCTGTTATTTTCAAATAACAATTCTCAAAATAAAAATATTCAATTCTCTACAACATCCAGGGACTAATGATAAGTGGATTTCAGTCAAATCTCTTGGTAAGTTCCTAAGCTAACACAGCCCAAGGACATAGCATTTTGGAGGAGCTAATTTGACCCAAAGATAAAATATAGAGCAGTAGATAGAAAATGTGTCCCTTTATCCTATTTTCCCCAGATACTCCATCTCACAGCCTGGCTTAATTGAGGTCATAGTCCTGACTCAGACCCATAAACAGGGTTTTCTGTGTTGCTGATGGAAGAAAGATCCATTTGTTTTAGATGCCAAATTAGTGGATAGAAGAACTGTGATTAAGCTTTGAAAGCTGAGAATCCAAAACAATTTCATTCAAATGGTTCACAAGTAAATTCATATTAACCAAGATTCCTTTTTTCCTTTGCTGCTTTAGTCCTCTCCAGTTGCCCCCCTTACACACAGACACACCCCCAAGACACACAACAGGACAAAAAATATTTCATTGTATCACACAAGAAACAGACGTAAGATTGGATTGGGATGGTACGGTCATCACTTGCCTCATTTTAGTGGGATTCCTTCCTTCCATCATTCCAGACTTCAGAATACTATTAACTATAACCACTCATTCACTGAATAGTAAATGAGTACTTACTGTGTACTAGGCATTATACTAGTATTAGAGAGGCCTTCAGGAAGTTCACACTCTAATGGAGGAAAGGGGCAAATAAAGTATGAGAAGCACATTTCTGCAATAGAAACGGAACTAAGCTGTGGAGCCCAAAGAAAGAATGCAGTGATGATTGTTACATAATGTATTGTACAATGATAGTATAATCACAGTAGAAAATGGAAAGTAGAACAGACATTGCAAAATCGTACATTTTCAACTAAACAAAGCATTTGTATTCCCTCGTTCCCTTCTTGCCTTTATCTGTGTTCAAGTTGATTTCCCCAGGATGCATGTAATTTTGAATTTTTTTAATATATTGAGAATGCTTATATATTGCTCTGTACTTTAATTATCACATAATAGTCTACTAAGTTTATTATAATTTTCATATCAAGTTCTCTATTGTTGAAAACTTAGACTGTTTCCAAACTCTCTCCCATATAAGTGACACTGTAGTGTACATCTTCCTTTATCCTTTTGTCGTATTTTTCCCCTAGGGTAAATTCACAGAAACAAAACTAAAAATATCAACATTTTATAATTATTCATTCACTTTTGCCATATTGCTTTCTAAAAGGTTTGTATTCATCTACCATGCCTCTATGGTAGCAGAAGAATTTTTGTGTTGTTTTCTTCTCCTCTAGTAGATGTCATTATCTATTGATCCTTCAATGTCTTATATTTTCCTGACCTGCAATAACTGGTTATATAGGCAGAAGTGATGGGTTTAAATGGCTTATCAGATTTCCTAGTTCAAGAATACTCTCTTCTATTGCTATAGTGAAGTCAACTGCTTTAATCAGTCCCTTAAACAAAGGTTTCTTTTATTTGGATGGAGGCTGGAGATAAGAGTTGGTGTGACTTCTAATCTTACGATTATCTTTTGTTTCTGAAATATGCTTTATTTGCACAGCTTGCTTTCTTCTTTCCATTTACCGCCAAGCCTCCAAAAGACATCTTCTCCCTCCAAATCAGCCTCCTCTTCCCCAAAAGCAGTGGCTTCTCAAACTGCTTCTTTTAGTCTTATACACTTTAAATTCTCTATGTTTTGATTCTCTAGTCAGCAGTGCTCCAATGCATATGTCTCAGAACCACCTTCAGTATTTCTCCATTAAATGTAGGTCTCCTTCTTTGTAAGGGGTGATTTTATTTGATTCCACCGATGTTAGGATTACCCCCCACCCCATTCTTCCTTCTTTTTGAGGAAATCTCTACATAACTCTTCTCCAGCCCAGACTTCAGAGTGTCCCTAGGAATTGGAATGTTTATTTCCCTATGCATTAGTTTCCCAGGGCTTCTGGAACAAATAACCAGAAACTTAGTGGCTTAAAACAACACGACTTTATTATCTTACAGTTCTTGAGGTTAGAAGTCCAAAATGGTTCTCAGCAGGCTAAATTCAAGGTGCTGACAGGACAGAGTTACTTCTGGAGGCTCTAGGAGACAATATATTTTCTTGCTTATTCCAGATTCTAGAGGTCATCCACATTCCTTGACGGGTGTCCACATTCCTCCATCTTCAAAGCCAACAAGGTCTTCTCATATTCTCATCTCTCTGATTCTTTCCCTTCTTCCTCCTTCTGCCACTTATGGGGACCCTTGTGATCACATCGAGCTCATCTGAATAACCTAGGATAATCTCCCCATCTCAAGATCATCTGACTAGCAACTTTAATTTTCTCTGTAATTTTAATTCCCCTTTGCCATGTAAGTAACATATTCACAGTTTCCAGAGATTAGGATGTGGAGATCTTGGGCAGGGGTGGAGGTGGGAGGGATAATTATTCTGCCTACCATGCTCTACTTGCACAAAAATGGAGTTTGTAGTATTCTATGCCTTTCAGTATGCTGTAGGTATGGATTATGGGTGATTTTATTTGCCCTTATTGATATGTATGGTTTTTGGAGGGGATATGCCGAAGTTTGGCTTTAGGCAACTACCATTACCCTACTAGAAAATGAAATGATTTGAAAATCATTTCAAATGCCAGAATACTTTTCATATCTTCATTCCTTTGTTTGTAGCGTACTTACTGATCAAAATGCCCTTTATTCTTTTTTTTTTTTTTCCCAACTGTTAGGCTGTGTAATTTTTTTTCAGTGAACAAGGAGACATATGGATTCTATATTCTCAACACATGGGGAAATTGAGGGGCACAGAAAAGAGGCATGGACTTGCCCAGGACCACAAGGCCCAAGCAGGCCTAGAGAAGCCCGACCGCTTTGGGGGAGGGGCTGCCGAGGAGGAAGACATTTTCCTCTACCCTCCATGCTCCTCTGGCTGATCTAAGAATTAAATTGACATGAGACAGATTAAGAGAAGAAAACCAAACAAAATTTCTAACCCATCGACATGGGAGAGACCCAGGAAACCTGAGTGATCCTCACCTTAAATACCATCCTCAGCAGAAGACAAAGAGGCTGTGGAGGGTGGGGACAGCCAGTTAGGGGAGGCGACCAGAACAAAATGTCCTTTATTCTTTCTAAAACCCTAACTCGGGTGGCACCGCTCCCATACTTCATAGGCAGAATCAATTATTTTTTTTCTTTGAGGCTTCCTTAAGACTTTGCACTTGATCTACCATTCCATTTGCCGTGTTGTATTAAAATCATTCCTTTATGTATTCCACTAGATCAGGGAATATTTGAGAGTAAAAGATTATTTCTTATTCACTGTTGTTTACTGCCGAGCATAGTATGCGGCATGTGCTCTGGTCTATTATCGTTGTTACCTATATTAATGATATCAATTTTACAGCCACCATTTATACTGAGCACATGATGCATTATTACTAATGCCCACTAAAACTCAATGGCATAAGTCTTATCATCCTTCCTTTACAGAAGAAAAGACTGAGTCTGAAGTTGTGTCCAGAGTCACAGAGTCAATAAATAATGCTGTAAACTTTTATCTTAATCCAAGTCTATTTGACCACATGCAAGTCTTAAGCTGTTTTCACTTTGTCCCAATATATTTTTGGAGAGACAAAGGAAGAGTGGAGCATCCTTGGGACAGTCAGCAAAAGAAAATTCCAGATGAAGTTTCCAGAACTCTATTGTTTCCTCTTCCTTCATGTTCCAATAAAATCACATGGTCTCCCCAGAGGCCAAGAACCTCTGCTAGGTGGACAAATACAAAACTTCTCAACTAAAGCGTACTCTAAAGAATTTTGGCACTTAACATTTTACTTAGAACAAAAGGAAGCAAGGCCTTGATCGTTTTCCCAAGAAGAAAGACCAGATGAACTCTGGGAGCGGTGGAGACGGTGGACATATGCCAGAGGCACACAGAGGCTTTCAGGAAGAGCAGTTCTCCTAATACAGACAGCCGGAATACTCTGAAGAGTCACCGAAGTCCTCAGAACAGGCCTAGAGACGGGATACAATTCCCTGTTTTCTAAAAAGCTGATAAAAATACTAGGCTTGGCTCAAAAAGACAGAAATTGAAATACAAAGTTGCCGTGTGAAAACTAATTTCCAAGTACACACCACCGGGAATCCACAGATTCCATTGTTAAGATGGGAAGACAGACCTAATAGGCAGAGTAACCAGAGAAACGGGTGCCAGGCTCACGCTGGCTAATTGGCTGTAGGCTGGGCTTGTATGCTAATTTTATAGACCTAGGGATGTGTTGCATAATTGCAGGTGGCCCCAAACTGGGAGAAGCCGGAGCAAAGCAAAATCATGAAACAAAAATGAAATCCCCTTCAGTTCTGCTTTCAAAAACTACCTTGATAACTGGTTGCACTTCTTAAGGGAAGTGATAGTTTGATAGCCCTAGAAAACAATCTTCAGGCAGGTCTGATGCAAAGAAAGACACAGTTCATTCATGCTGACCACTGGTCCCTAAGACCTAATGTTGACTCCTAGTATAACAGAATGCAGACCTAAGTAAACTGATGTAAACCAGGAAGGAATTAGAATTCATAAGTCAGTGCCACCAAATACTGAGAGGACTGAGGAGTGCTAAATAACGTTACTCAAGAGGAGGGCTCTCATACTGCTGGTACCAGAGAAGACCGGACGAGCCAGAATGATCTGAGAGAGATGGACTCTAAGTGCAACTTCTGCCTCTATTTTTGCATGACTTCATGGTTTTCAGGAAGGAACAAAACCAAGCCAAAATGGTTAAGTTAATGTATAAAGGGCTGCAGGATGTGAAGGCTCTGACTTGGATGACAGGTCCAGAACTTGAAAGGGCCTTTCCATTAGCACACAACAATGATGTAATATCTCCCCCTTAAACTAACAAAGATAAAACCAAATGAAAACAAAACAGACATAAAGAAAAGAAAACCTCCCTTGCCCCACAGCTCTTTCTGGTCACTCCCACATCATTCTAAGGAGGACTGACTGTTCTCACTGTTTCTATTTCCCTACCCTCTGTTCTTTAATGAAAATACTCCCATCAAGCCCTCATCTCCACCACTCCACCCACATTGTCCTATAAGGGCCACCAGTGCCCTCCACCTTGATGAACACAATAGGTGACTTTTAGTTTCAAGCATACTTGACTTCTCAGTAACATCTGGCAGAGTTAATTTCCTTCTCCCTCTTGAAATACTTATCTCTCTTGTCTTCTGGAACAGTACACATCCTGTTTTGTTTCATTTTTGTTGATGGCTTGTTCATTGGTTTATTAGACTTTTCTCCTACTTTACTGACTGTTCCTTCTAAGACTTCTTTGCTGACTCTTCCTCATTCTACTCTCCACATGTTGGAATACCCAGGCACTCAGTCCTCAGCTCTTATTTCTTCTCTTTTTATATGCCTGTCCAAGGCACACACATCCAATTTCATGATTAAATATCATCTATTCTGTCACGGTGTCTAAAAGTGACCGTCCAGCCCCAAACTCTCCCTTGGTTCCACGCGTTGACTAATAAGCTTCTCAAAATTCCTACCTGGATATCTAAGAGACTTCTCAAAATTAATGTGTCCAAAGGAGAACTTTTGATTCCCATTCAGTCCTGTACCCTGTACCTTGCGAGCTGCCCCTTATCTGTTCCTCTTCAGTCTTTCCCAACTCGTTAAATGAGAACATTGCTCAGACCCTCCAATCCATAGGCCGACTTGTATTTACTCAACTTTAAAAACTATCAGAACACTGACCACTTCTCACAAATCCACACCTAACACCCTAGTTCTAGTCTTCATCTCTCATGTGAATAAACAGGAGGCAACAGCTGACATCTTTGGTCCACCCTCACCATTGCCATACCGTCCAACTGTTCCCCACATGGCAGCCAGAGTGATGGTTTTCAAACGTATGTCAGATCATGATATTCCCGTGACGAAAAGCACTTCAAAGTCTTCCCATCTCACTTAGACTACACTCCAAATTTTTGGTCTTCTTGACCATAAAATCTACATAACTAATGTTGTCACTACCTTTAAGTTTTTGCTCAAAAGTCACTTTTTTTTCTTTTTTTTCCGGTACGCGGGCCTCTCACTGTTGTGGCCCCTCCCGCTGCGGAGCACAGGCTCCGGACGCGCAGGCTCAGCGGCCATGTCTCACGGGCCCAGTCGCCCCGCGGACCGGGGCACGAACCCGCGTCCCCTGCATCGGCAGGCGGACTCTCAACCACTGCGCCACCAGGGAAGCCCCAAAGTCACTTTTTAAATGATGCTTACACCAACCACCATGTTTTAAATCGTAGCCCTCTACTTCAGGTCTATTTTTTCTGATCTCACTCTGGTCTCTTTTCTTTTTATACCATTTATCACCACCTAAGACGTTATATAATTTACTTATTACAGTTATTGTTAATGGTCTCTTGTTCTCCACTAAAATGGAAAGTCCTATATTTTTGTCTGTCTTATTCACCGACTTCTCCCGAGAGCCTAGATGAGTGCCTGGAATACGGTGGGCACTCAACAGACACCCACTGGATGTGAGACTGGCTGAGACCTGGGACCCTTTGCTGCCGTGCTGCGATGTTTGTACCTGGACACACCTCTCCTTGAGCAACAAAATACAAAGAAACGGTATGGGACTAAAAACAGCTGCGTGCATGTGCAGGTGGGGCAAATTCTGGACCCAAAAGATACAAAGAGACCAAAAAACCCAACTGCCACTTTTGAAGAGCCTGGGGCAAAAACAGGGTGTCAGGAGCAAAAGCAGGGTGCTACACATGCCCCCTGCACACAACACCATCTAAGGGGTGGGCAAAACACTTAAGCCACGCCTCTGGCCTGATCCCTGGACACACCCCTACCCTCACCCCATATAAGGAATAACCTTGCCCCCCTCAGAGAGGGCGCAAGCAAGGGAACCTGTTGTATGTTCTCGCTCCCCGCTGCTGCAACAGGGGCCCCAGTAAAGCCTTGCCTGAATTTCCTGTCTGGCCTCTAGTCAATTTCTATTGATTGGGGAAGGCCAAGAACCCTGGTCAGTAACAGATGGTGATGACAGCTCTGTCTTGCCCTGGTGACTGTCCTCCTGCCTAGTTCCCTGGCCTCATATCCCTATCACTCCTCTGATGTTCTCTGCACTCCAGCCACACTTGCCTTCTTGCTGTTCCTCAAACACAATCACCCTCCTGCCTCCCTCACACCCTTTGTGCTTGCTTTCCCTTTGCCTAGAACAGGCTCTGCCCATATCTTCACATGGATTACTGCCTCACTTCATTCAGAGAATACTTTCTAGATTCCCATCCCTGGCCCGACTGAACGTGTACTCTCTGTTAGATTGTATCACTGTCCACCAAACACCCCTGTTCCCCTCCCCGCAGTGCCTCACTCAGTGGGAGGATAACATAAATCAGGCGTGGCCATAAAATTTACTTTGATTAATAAAATGTGGACACAGGTGATATGTGCCACTTCCAGCAAGGAGCTTTCACAGCCTGCAGCTGTGGTTTATTATCTCTCTTTCCTCTCTGCCACCATGACTGGAAGTGCTCCAGATGGAGCCTGCTCTGTCAATCTGGATCCCAAACCATGGCTCAGAGCTGCAGCTAACTTATGATAGACATGGTACGGCAAGGAATAAGCAAGGAATGCCTTGGATAGCAAGGAATATGCTTGCTTATTGTAAGCCACTGAGATTTAGAGCTTGTTTGCTACTGCAGCATAGTTAGCCCTTTACCCTCCATAGCATTTCTCATCACCTGAAAATATAATATGCTTTTTATCTGATTACTTGTTCAATGTCTCCCACTGGAACACTGGGCATAGGGACTCTGTCTGTGTTGTTCAGTATATTGCTCTCACCTATAGTAATACCTGTAGGTGCTCAACAAATATTTATAGAATTGTTAATGAAGCTTTGTGCTTTAGGATAACTAGTGCTGGTGGCTTCAACCTGTGTGTGTAGGTGTTCTGGAGCTGCTATGTCTCTCTCAAGGGAAAGAGTGTATAGAGAAGGCTGACCCAAGAGCTTCCCTGTTTAAGAATCAGCATCCTTCCATCCCTAGTCTCCTGCCCCATCCAGGAGATAACAGAGGGGTGTATCTGGAAGAATTCAGCCCTGACGAGGGGCAGCCAAGAGAAAATCCCCATCCCACTCTGATCTACATGAACAGCAGAATGTGTAGCTCTCACACCTGAGAGGGTCCTTCTACCCAAGATCCTCATTTTTACTTAGCTAAGCTCTCCTCCTGCTTTAAGAAAAAAGTGGGACGGGGCTCTCTTTTTTATATATAGGGACACACAGATACCACAAGGGGCAGAGGGCATGGTATCTTTCTTTGAGCCTGTTTTTATTATTATTATTACTATTTATGCTGGTGAATATTAAATTCTCTGTTCCTTCCTCATCTGCAGTAAGGCTAGGACTAGTTCTCAATGAAGTTGTTTGGATTCAAAAAAAAGAAGAAGAAGAAGGAAGGAAAAGAAAAACATCAATTTTGTTTAATCCCAAACATGAACCAAAGAGACAATTGCTTGTTTACTCAATGTGATTATAGAGATTAAACTCATAAAGCCTCAGGAGAGACAGTGAAAAATCATCTCGTTTTCCTCTCCTTCCCCACAAACCCCTGTCCCAGTTCAGAATGTTCTGCACTCTCCCTTCCAAGAGGCTGTCCATCCTCTACCGCTCACTCCCAGTGATTGGGAAGTTGCTCTCCCATTCAATCTCTGGACAGCTAAACTGTTGGAAATGTCTTCCTTGAATTTAGCTAAAGTCTGTGCTTGACAGCTTTTTGTACTATATCCCTAGCTCTAATCCCTGACACCACAATCACTAATCCTTCCCTGTAGGCCAGTTGTTAGGAGTGCCAGAGGAGTCAACCGGATCTTCTCAGAGAAAGGCACCTCTAAGCAGATATTTTATAAAATAAGTAATAGTAAGTCACATGAAGAAGGGAGGAATCTTGAAGGAGGCAAAAGGAAGAGCACACGTTTTTGCCCAGAAGCAAGAAAAAGCAGGGCAAATTCCAAGGGCTGAAAGACACTTAATGTCGCAGGAGTACTAGTTCTGGAAGATCTTTGGGAAGAAAGGGCAAGGAATGAGCCTAGAGACATAGAAATATGAAGGCACTTGTAGAGACTCTTAAGCAGTTTGGATTTTGCCCTAAGAACATCAAGGAACAGTGACCTGTGTCAAGCCAGGGAGCGGCTAGATATACATTTTACGAAGACCATCTTGACCACAGTGTGGAGAATGGATTGGATGGGGTGGGAAGTAAGAAATAAT
This sequence comes from Neophocaena asiaeorientalis asiaeorientalis, assembly GCF_003031525.2. Lineage (NCBI taxonomy): Eukaryota > Metazoa > Chordata > Mammalia > Artiodactyla > Phocoenidae > Neophocaena > Neophocaena asiaeorientalis. The sequence continues at coordinate 2,034,482 of NW_020174037.1, read as the reverse complement.
TAAGGGAGACCTTCAGGAGGCTCTTGCAGTAATTAGGGTTCCAGATAATGGGAGCCCATAAAAGGAAAATAGCAATGAGACAGATAGAGGTTGACAGAATTCAAGAATTAGGAGATGGAATGGACAGAACTTGGTGAATGATACCTGGTTTCATTCTCTGTGAGACTGTCTGATAGTCCCACAGAGCTTTAGTATGTTTTTGATTGGGCTAAGAGCCTGGCATTCACTTTGCTCCTGCACCATCTCCTCACCTCTCTTGGGCTCCAGTACCCCCTGACTACTGTTTGCTCATTCTGTCAGCAACAGGTCAGATGCTTCTCCTTGGCAGGGAGGAAAAATACTCAGGCGGGAAGTGAGAACTCTACCCTCTGCCCTCTGCAGATGACGTGTCGCTATCAGTGCATTCACATAATTGACAAACAGCCAGAATAAGACTCTGTGTACGAGGGTGACAGTTGCCAACAATGACAGAACACAAAAGTGCAAAAGTATTTGTTTTCTTTTATGTTTTAAACAATGCTTCAGCAACAGTTAAAAGATTATCAGATGTTACGTAAATTTAATGGTATTTATGCTACCATCATCTCTATTTTGGGAAGCAATCAAGGGACATGGTTAAGATAGACCTGGATTTGAATCTCAATAACATTTTCTTAAAAGCAGTGTGACCTTGGACAAGTCATGTAACATCTTTGGCTCTCACTTTTCTCATGGGAAAAGGTGAATAATACCCACCTGTCATCGGACAGATAGTTGGAGTCCAGTGCTCATAATGGCCTATAATTCACAACCCTTCTTCCATCCATAAGTTAAACATGATCTGACCTCTCTGAGGAAATGTCTATTGACTCTGTCTGAAAGTTCTCTGTACCCCCATCTCTGTAAAATCTCAAAGCAAGGGAACCAATGAATCCTAACCCCCAAACCACAGCAGCACGATGACAGCCGTGTTTATGTTACAGCTGACAAAGCACTCTATCTTCTTGGAACCTCACCACCACTCTGAGTGAGAGACAGAGCAAATGTCACCACACCTACTTAGAAAGCAGGCCTAGAGGGCTTCCCTGGTGGCGCAGTGGTTGAGGGTCCGCCTGTCAATGCAGGGGACGCGGGTTCGTGCCCCAGTCGGGGAAGATCCCACATGCCTCGGAGCGGCTGGGCCTGTGAGCCATGGCCGCTGAGCCTGCGCGTCCGGAGCCTGTGCTCCACAACGGGAGAGGCTCCGAAAAAAAAAAAAAAAAAAAAAAAGAAAGCAGGCCTAGAGAGGTTAGGTGACTTACCCAAGGTCACAGAGCCACAAAAAAGACAAAACAAGGACTAGAGTGAAGATCTTATAACCCCTGGTAATATCTCTTAACTCCTAACTGAGCTTCTCCACTCAGAATCAGCCAACTGCTTGGCCCAGGACTTCTGGGTCTTATGGCCTCATAGAAAGTATACAGACCAATGGCTTGTATGCTGACAGCACTTGACCTGTGGTTATTCATACGAACCAGAGCAAAGAGGAGAGAAAGGGAAGGGAGCAAGGAATTTCAGAGCTCCGAAGACCTCGACATGCCAATTCCCTGTTCTGGATAAGAAAACCATCCCTCTCCTGACATCACACTGAATTCATAGCAGAACAAATACCAGATTGAAAAGGAGACAATTAATTTAGGAGTTGACTCGAAAAAAATCCATGGAATCATCATTACTAGGTTTCATTACTGTCATTAATTTGATTAACATTTACTGAGCACCTACCATGTGCTAGAGCCTATACTAAATTCTGGGATTCAGAGAAGGAAAAGATGTAATTCTTATTTTGAAGACAATTACAATCTCTTTCACACTCTCACACACACACACATTTATAAAAAATAGAGTAATTCACATGATCAGAGCACTATAATTTACATATAAGCACTTTACATGTTAATTAACCCCATGAAGGTAGGCACTGTTATTATCCCTATTTTATAGATGGAGAATGGAAGGCCTATTAAGGAATCTTCCCAAGGTCTAAGTAAATATAGCTAGGATTTGAAATCAGGTACTCAAATTCTAAATCCATCTAGTGGAAGGCGACAACGCCTAAAAAAAAGTTTCCAGAATATTTCCAAGGGATGATAGGCCAGTCCTGCCTCAGACGTAAAGGACCCTTGAGCTGAGGATGGAGCCCACAAGCACCTGAGAATGGTGTTCTCCTGAGTTATAGATCTAATAGAAAGTATGAAAGAAATTCATGGACAAAGCTGCTGGAATTCTACGTCCACTACCCAGGCAGTATCCTATCTCTTTTCTGAATTTTTTCAAAGCATCACTTCTTGATGATTCTGCAGCAGCCCCAGCCAGGGTGATTGCAGATAGAGCACTAAAAAAAGAAAACCAGGAGTGGGAGTTGGTGAGGGAAGGGAGGGGGTTAGGCGACATGGAGAGACACTTTAGTCTCATTGCTATTGAAGCTGTTTTTTATCTTTCGAAGCTGAAACAAGCAATTCAGTCCATACAGTCTTTCCCCCCTCCAATAAATTGCATTTAAAGAAAATTCAACTGGTGCAAGATTTATTGATCTCAATTGACAGTGAACCTCACAAATTCATACAAAAGAGTCTTCTCATTATAGAGTCATTTAAAGGACTTGTTAGCTCAAAGCATTCATCGTAATGTAATATTTTTTAAAAGGCCAGAAAATGTATAAAATGGAGCCCAGACTGGTTTTTTAAAAAATCAATTGTATTTTTTCAGTATATTCTTTCAGCCATATTCTCTTCAATTTGGTAGACGAAACCAAGAGGTGCCACCTTGACAATTTTTTTCCAAGAGGCAGAAAGAGAAATCTTTCCAGGGGTTTTAGCCAGTCAAAACTTGAATCCAAGTGCTATCACTGATCAAAAGCTGATTCTGGGAAAAACTATGTTTTTTTCTACGGGTTCCCCCATGGCCTCTTTCCATGTGGAAAGGAAGTGGTGTGTCATCAAGGGAGAAATGCGTGTTGGGGTTCTTGGCCTTCGTATCGGAAACATCAGCCCTACTGTCTATTCCTTTGGCTTCCCAAATATAAAGATCTGTCTTCAGTCAAATACACAAAGCCTTATCGACAGTATCAGTCTCATATGGCTTGTAGTCTGGCCTCTGACAGAAGCTCCTAAGTATTTAGGGAAGATATTCACATCACAAAACCATTCCTTTAGGCATTTTAACATAAGGCCACGAAACCAGCCATGGCTCTACAGTCAAACAATCACAGATTTGTCCTGAGTTGCCCTTTAATAACATGACCACTGTTTTCATGGAGGGATCATATCAGGAATATTCTATTTCTTGCTGTATTTGTCAGAAGAAGAGTTAAGGGCACGGGCTCCCTAGTCAGGCTGGCTGGGTGTTATTACTGGCTCTTCCACAATGGCTGTGTGTCTTGACAAGCTATTTAATTTCTTAGGTTTCCATTCCTCCACCTGTAAAGTGGGGATAATAAGAGCACCCATCACATAAAGTGAGAATTAAACGAGATGAACATATGCATATTTACAGCAGCTCCTGGCTCAAGAGATGCAAGTTATTAGATTTAATCATGCTTATAAAAACTACTGTGTAGGACACTGTATATTAAATCATCTGATGTCTCTGATGTTGGGTCTTCCATGAAAATTTTTCTTAAGAATTCAACCTAAAGAAAATAGAGTATCCACTAAGAATCACAGCATTCTCACATTGAAAAGCTCTGTAATCTAATCTGGTTCCCACTTTTCATTTGCAGAAAATAATCTCAAACCCAAATGGGATGACAGCCTGTATTGGATTGACCATGTTGAACATATTCATTTCACCTCGTTAATACCAGGGTTTTGATACCCTGCTCTAGAATGTTTCGAATTCATTCTGGAGTCTACTTGACTGTCCGTTTCGTAGAAGCAATGTGGCTGTCATTCCTATTTGTACCCTCACGTCTAACCATAGAGCACCAAGTAGCTGTTCATAAATAGCTAGTGATTTGCATATTTGAGAGAATTTAAGAAAACAAAAGACACCCAAAAGACAGAGCTTAGAGTGTGATTAGCAATGATATTGTCTGAGGTGCAATGAAAGAAATGTATGCCTTCATCAAAACCTTCCTGCTTACTGACATTAAAAACACTCTTTCAATATAGTATAGTATCTGTATAATCCCATGTAATGAGTTAATTGAGGGACTTGATCTTCTTCATCTTCCTTTTCCTACATCTAGCCTTGTGGTTAGCACATTTGTGGTAAAGGTAGTAAACCGACATACAAATGAATACATGACTATGAGTAACGGATGGTCAGAAAAGTCCTCAGAATGAAATGAAACTTAAACTTCACATCAAGCACATCACAGTTGCAATGACTCAATGGCTGCAGTTAAAATGTGTTCAGGCCATTCTTAGTTAATCTAAAAGATATAAAGGAAGAGGATAGGGAAAAGGGAGCAAGAAGCCTTCTCCAACCACATTCATTCAGTCAATAAACATTTCTTAAGCACCTGCCTTACGCCAAGCTCTGTTCTAAACATAGCATTATAAGAGTGACGAGCCAAGGGATCTGCTCGCACAGAGCTTGCATCCCAGTGGAGACAAAATAAACAAGGAAGTAACAGAATACATAAGCTCAGAGAGCAAATGCTATGGGGGAAATGACACTGCGTAATGTGACAGAGAATAACTGGCTATGTAAAGGTGGGTAACCTTAGATAAGGTGCCTAGAAAGGTCTCCTTCTGGTCTCTATCTGAGCACTTCTGTACTGTAATCTTTATATCATTGGGTTATGAGTATCTGTTCCTACGTTCATCTCCCAACTGCCCAACTGAAGTATAACATAGCTCAGCCTCAAGTACAAAACACAGTGTCTGGTATCTATGAAGCCCTCAATAATTTTTTGGCTGGATTAAATTTTTTTTAAAGGAAGCACTTTCTCTAAACTTTGGAGACACAGAGGAAGGAAAACCAAAACCCTTTTTCTCCTAGGAAGGGCAGAGGTGTTGAAATCAGGAAAAGCTTCAGAAAGTGTATAAGAAGGGAGCAGGAAACTACATGCCATATCTGAGAAACAATGGTAATTCAGAAGTAGCACGGCAGGGAAGTAACTGGAAGGTTGATGGGTAGAAGCTGGCTGTGTCAAGGTCGAGAACAGCCATCGTTGCCGTGCTTGGACTTTCTCCCTTAGACGACGTGGGAGCCATCAGAGATTTTACAACAAAAGAGCCACACAACAAGGTCTAGAAGGTGGAAAAAGCATTCTGAAAGAGCTAGAAGGAAGGGGAAGAGAAAACAGGAGGGGAATCAAGAAGCAGCTACAGTGGTCTAGATGAGAAAAGCAGAGAGGATGAGCTGGGCGGTAGCAGTGTGGACAGATAGTCATGAAACAGAACCAATAGGTCTTGGGAGCAATTGCATCTGAGCCCGGAAGGAATTGGGCAGGGTGGCTTGGCAGCTGCCGGTTTGGTGAACTTTGTTTTCTCATGGTTTATCCACATGAAAGACTGAGATACATAAAATGTCTTAAGAAAACAGATACCTGGAGCAGTTGGCAATTCTGTCAATAAACACGGAATCATTTTTCCTTTGAGCCTAGATGAGAGTCTGAATGAAGAGGCATCCCAAACCCTTTTGGGGTCAGCAAGCAGCATGAACTCTTACTCTCAGCTGGCCAGTTTGACACGGAGCCTTTTCACCTAAGGATGTCAGCCGCTGAACTGTGCAGGCCGACTCTCATCTTCCCAAGCAGAGCTTGTCTGCACAGCAGTGGTTGGCAACTTAATATTTTGCATAAAAATTCATGAGGAGCAGTATCCATTTCAGCTATGTTATAACGTCGTGAAAGGAAGACAGAGGGAGGAAAAGAAAAAGGTTAGCCCTGCACTCAGATAGGGTTCATTCTGAGTGATGATTGCAAGCCATCCTTGGAAATTACAGGTGCTACTTGGTTCACTATTATTTTGCAGCATCTCCAGTAATCTTCCGTGATCATTTATAACAGCATGTCTGATGACTTTCAAAATGTAACGGGAAAGGATACTTCTGTGAAGCATGTCTACTCAAAGGAAAAATCAATCTTGGCTGCTAAGGCAGTGAACTTTGTACCACCACGATTAGACGGTTAGAGATTTCAACATATAAAAATAGGAATGGCAGGGGTCCAGTCTCCGAAGTATATGTGTGTATAACATGTGTTCCAGTTGCTCGAACAGTTTAAGATTTCTCCTTTCATGCAAACAAAACACAACATGTGTCGGGAATCCAAACTGGCACACTCCAATAGAAAATAATCATGAACCCCATAATAACAACTACTAATGTTTACACACTGCCTTTACAGTTTGCTAAGTACTTGTCACACACCTGAACTGCTAATCATCAAAACTACCTCACATTTTCCGACCTTCTTTTCTTCTCTGACAACCATTCCTATTACCTGGAATGTTCTCCCACAACATCTGTGCTCCCATCATTCAAGGGCAAGCTTAAAATCTCCTTCCCTGTGACTCAGTCCCTGGTTATTTTAACCCTTTCAAGGGAATAATATTTTATCATGTATAAAGATCTCTGAAAGGCAGTGCGGTACGGTGGTAGCACCATTCAGAATCAGAAGACCTGGGTTCATGTACTAGTGTCACAATTTATTATAATAATTGTATTATAATAACTGTATGACCTTTTAACCTCAGAACTAGGGTAAATTATTACCTTACATGATTTTTATGTAGCTCAAAAGGGACAGGTTTACTATAGGTAAAACTGTTTTGTAATCTTAATTGATTAAATAAATGTTAAGTATTAGTGTTCTACTGTGTTTATCTAGGAGTGTTATTTTCATGACTAATTTATGTAAATACCTAGCCCAGTGCCAGGCACATAAATGCTTAATTAATGAAAGTGATTATTATTAAGGTTTACTTGTTAACACAGCAGTTATGAATTAAGCACACGTTATGTGCAAAACACTGTAATAGATATAACACCTCACTCATCTTCTAAATAATTTATTATAGAAATATAAAAACATTGTTGTGAATAAACACTATAATGTAGTGATTAGGAACACTGGCTCTGGAATCAGATCACCTAGACTCTAAGCCTAATTCCAATTCTTTAGAACTCTGTGATCCTGGGCAAGTTACTTAAACTGTCTGTGCCTTCATTTTCTTATCTATAAAGTGAGGAAAATAGTAGATCCTTAAATACAGGGTTGACAGAAAGATTAAGCAAATTAATCCATGGAAAGAGCCCAAACAATTCTCGTCACGTGGAAATAGTTCAATAAATGTGTAACAACATTTTTGATATAACTACCTCAGAAACAGTTTTTCATGTGAATCAAGAAAAAACAGTTTTGTAGTCAAGCACGTAGTCAATTATTTATTCTTTGACTCCATCCCACTGCTGCTCCTAATGCACCTCTCTGCTTCCATTCTTGTCCTCTCTCAATGTTCCCTCCACACTCCAGCCAGTCAACTTTCTAAGGCATCAAGCTGATCATGATGAAACCTGCAATGGATCCTTAACATGCTTCATGGTTTCTATCACCTGGCTTCACCTTCCTCTATGGCTGCAATTCTGCAACTCGTCTCAGTCGATTCTCCTGACTGTCTTGGTTGCAGAGCCATGGAGATGACTTGGGAGAGATTAACCCGACCTCTCCAATAAACTCCAGGAGCCACACGTCTTCATTTTTAATATAGGCAATGGATAGCTTATCAATTTTGTGTTAAGAGGCAATGAAAATTCAGCTTCAGTGCAAGTTTCCTAGTTCTTTCTTGCAACCAGATCACTTCCCCCAAATCTCTCTTATGTAGGAATTTTGAAGTGCTAATTAATTGCCTGCCCACTCAAAACAAGCCATTTCCAGATTCGTTCAAGATGGGGGAGTAGAAGGACGCGTACTCACGCTCTTGCGAGAGCACTGGAATCACAACTAGCTGCTGAACAATCGTTGACAGGAAGACACTGGAACTCACCAAAAAAGACACCCCACATCCAAAGACAAAGGAGAAGCCACAATGAGACGGTAGGAGGGGCGCAATCACAATAAGATCAAATCCCATAACTGCTGGGTGAGTGACTCACAAACTGGAGAACACTTATACCACATAAGTCCACCCACTGGAGTGAAGGTTCTCAGCCCCACATCAGGCTTCCCAACCTGGGGGTCCAGCAATGAGAGGAGGAATTCCCAGAGAATCAGACTTTGAAGGCTAGCAGGATTTGATTGCAGGACTTCGACAGGACTGGAGGAAACAGACTCAACTCTTGGAGGGCACACACAAAGTGGTGTGCACATCAGGACCCAGGGGAAGGAGCAGTGACTGAACCAGACCTACCTGCTAGTGTTGGAGGGTCTCTTGCAGAGGCAAGGGGTAGCTGTGGATCACCTGGAGGACAGGGACACTGGCAGCAGAAGTTCTGGGATAGTACCCCTTGGTGTGAGCTCTCCCAGAATCCACCATTAGCCCCAACAGAGAGCCGGGTAGGCTGCAGTGTTGGGTCACCTCAGGCCAAACAACCATCAGGGAGGTAAGCCAGCACCATCCATTAGCAGAGAAGCAGATTAAAGTTTTACTGAGCTTTGCCCACCAGAGCAAGACCCAGCTCTACCCACCACCAGGCCTTCCCATAAGGAAACTTGCACAAGCCTCTTAGATACCCTCATCCACCAGAGGGCAGACAGCAGAAGCAAGAAGAACTACAATCCTGCACCCTGTGGGGGAAAAAAAACCACATTCACAGAAAGACAGACAAAATGAAAAGGCAGAGGGCTATATACCAGGTGAAGAAACAAGATAATACCCCAGAAAAACAACTAAATTAAGTGGAGATACGCAACCTGCCAGAAAAAGAATTCAGAATAATGATAATGAAGATGATCCAGGACCTCAGAAAAAGAATGGAGGCAAATATCGAGAAGATGCAAGAAATGTTGAACAAACACCCAGAAGAATTAAAGAACAAACAAACAGAGATGAACAATACAATAACTGAAATGAAAAATACACTAGAAGGAATCAATAGCAGAATAACTGAGGAAGAATTCCCTGGCATGGAACAGAATAAAGAGAAAAGGATGAAAAGAAATGAAGACAGCCTAAGAGACCTCTAGGAAAACATTAAATGCAATAACATTCGCATTATAGGGGTCCCAGAGGGGAAGAGAGAGAGAAACGACCCGAGAAAATATTTGAAGAGATTATAGTTGAAAACATCCCTAACGTGGGAAAGGAAATAGCCACCCAAGTCCAGGAAGCGCAGAGAGTCCCAGGCAGGATACACCTAAGGAGAAACATGCCGAGACACACAGTAATAAACTTGACAAAAATTAAAGACAAAGAAAAATTATTGAAAGCAGCAAGGGAAAAATGACAAATAACATCCAAGGGAACTCCCATAAGGTTAACAGCTGATTTCTCAGCAGAAACTATACAAGCCAGAAGGGAGTGGCATGATATACTTAAAGTGATGAAAGGGAAGAACCTACAACCAAGGTTACTTGACCCAGCAAGGATCTCATTCAGATTTGATGGAGAAATCAAAAGCTTTACAGAGAAGCAAAAGCTAAGAGAATTCAGCACCACCAAACCAGCTCTACAACAAATGCTAAAGGAACTTCTCTAAGTGGGAAACACAAGAGAAGAAAAGGACCTACAAAAACAAACCCAAAACAATTAAGAAAATTGTCATAGGAACATGCATATCGATAACTACCTTAAACGTGAATGGATTATATGCTCCAACCAAAAGACACAGACTTGCTGAATGGATACAGAAACAAGACCTATACATATATGCTGTCTATAAGAGACCCACTTCAGACCTAGGGACACATACAGACTGAAAGTGAGGGGATAGAAAAAGATATTCCATGAAAATGGAAATCAAAAGAAAGCTGGAGTAGCAATACTCATATCACATAAAATAGACTTTAAAATAAAGAATGTTACAAGAGACAAGGAAGGACACTACGTAATGATGAAGGGATCAATACAAAAAGAAGATATAACAATTATAAATATATATGCACCCAACGTAGGAGCACCTCAATACATAAGGCAACTGCTAACAGCTCTAAAAGAGGAAATAGACAGTAACACAATAATAGTGGGGGACTTTAACACCTCACTTACACCAATGGACA
>NW_020174037.1:2019398-2020941 GCF_003031525.2 Neophocaena asiaeorientalis asiaeorientalis | reverse complement strand
AGAATGGATAAGTGACCTGGAAGATAAAATAGTAGAAATAACTACCACAGAGCAGAATAAAGAAAAAAGAATGAAAAGAATTGAGGACAGTCTCAGAAACCTCTGGGATGGTCCCAGAGGGGAAGAGAGAGAGAAACGACCCGAGAAAATATTTGAAGAGATTATAGTTGAAAACATCCCTAACGTGGGAAAGGAAATAGCCACCCAAGTCCAGGAAGCGCAGAGAGTCCCAGGCAGGATACACCTAAGGAGAAACATGCCGAGACACACAGTAATAAACTTGACAAAAATTAAAGACAAAGAAAAATTATTGAAAGCAGCAAGGGAAAAATGACAAATAACATCCAAGGGAACTCCCATAAGGTTAACAGCTGATTTCTCAGCAGAAACTATACAAGCCAGAAGGGAGTGGCATGATATACTTAAAGTGATGAAAGGGAAGAACCTACAACCAAGGTTACTTGACCCAGCAAGGATCTCATTCAGATTTGATGGAGAAATCAAAAGCTTTACAGAGAAGCAAAAGCTAAGAGAATTCAGCACCACCAAACCAGCTCTACAACAAATGCTAAAGGAACTTCTCTAAGTGGGAAACACAAGAGAAGAAAAGGACCTACAAAAACAAACCCAAAACAATTAAGAAAATTGTCATAGGAACATGCATATCGATAACTACCTTAAACGTGAATGGATTATATGCTCCAACCAAAAGACACAGACTTGCTGAATGGATACAGAAACAAGACCTATACATATATGCTGTCTATAAGAGACCCACTTCAGACCTAGGGACACATACAGACTGAAAGTGAGGGGATAGAAAAAGATATTCCATGAAAATGGAAATCAAAAGAAAGCTGGAGTAGCAATACTCATATCACATAAAATAGACTTTAAAATAAAGAATGTTACAAGAGACAAGGAAGGACACTACGTAATGATGAAGGGATCAATACAAAAAGAAGATATAACAATTATAAATATATATGCACCCAACGTAGGAGCACCTCAATACATAAGGCAACTGCTAACAGCTCTAAAAGAGGAAATAGACAGTAACACAATAATAGTGGGGGACTTTAACACCTCACTTACACCAATGGACATATCAGTCATACAGAAAATTAATAAGGAAACAGAAGCTTTAAATGACACAATAGACCAGACAGATTTAATTGATATTTTTAGGGCATTCCATCCAAAAACAGCAGATTACACTTTCTTCTCAAGTGTGCACGGAACATTCTCCAGGATAGATCATATCTTGGGTCACAAATCAAGCCTCAGTAAGTTTAAGAAAATTGAAATCATATCAAGCATCTTTTCTGACCACACGCTATGAGATTAGAAATCAATTACAGGGAAAAAACCATAAAAAACAAAAACACATGGAGGCTAAACAATACGTTACTAAATAACCAAGAGATCACTGAAGAAATCAAAGAGGAAATCAAAAAATACCTAGAGACAAATTACAATGAAAACACGATGATCAAAAACCTATGGGGGGCTTCCCTGGTGGCACAGTGGTTGAGAGTCCGCC
>NW_020174037.1:1986136-2019336 GCF_003031525.2 Neophocaena asiaeorientalis asiaeorientalis | reverse complement strand
AAAGATATTCCATGAAAATGGAAATCAAAAGAAAGCTGGAGTAGCAATACTCATATCACATAAAATAGACTTTAAAATAAAGAATGTTACAAGAGACAAGGAAGGACACTACGTAATGATGAAGGGATCAATACAAAAAGAAGATATAACAATTATAAATATATATGCACCCAACGTAGGAGCACCTCAATACATAAGGCAACTGCTAACAGCTCTAAAAGAGGAAATAGACAGTAACACAATAATAGTGGGGGACTTTAACACCTCACTTACACCAATGGACATATCAGTCATACAGAAAATTAATAAGGAAACAGAAGCTTTAAATGACACAATAGACCAGACAGATTTAATTGATATTTTTAGGGCATTCCATCCAAAAACAGCAGATTACACTTTCTTCTCAAGTGTGCACGGAACATTCTCCAGGATAGATCATATCTTGGGTCACAAATCAAGCCTCAGTAAGTTTAAGAAAATTGAAATCATATCAAGCATCTTTTCTGACCACACGCTATGAGATTAGAAATCAATTACAGGGAAAAAACCATAAAAAACAAAAACACATGGAGGCTAAACAATACGTTACTAAATAACCAAGAGATCACTGAAGAAATCAAAGAGGAAATCAAAAAATACCTAGAGACAAATTACAATGAAAACACGATGATCAAAAACCTATGGGGGGCTTCCCTGGTGGCACAGTGGTTGAGAGTCCGCCTGCCGATGCAGGGGACGTGGGTTCATGCCCCGGTCTGGGAGGATCCCACATGCTGTGGAGTCGCTGGGCCCATGAGCCATGGCTGCTGGGCCTGCGCGTCTGGAGCCTGTGCTCCGCAACGGGTGAGGCCACAGCAGTGTGAGGCCCGCGTACCGCAAAAAAAAAAAAAACCTATGGGATGCAGCAAAAGCAGTTCTAAGAGGGATGTTTACAGCAATACAATCCTGCCTCAACAAACAAGAAAAATCTCAAATAAACAATCTAAACTTACACCTAAAGGAACTAGAGAAAGAACAAACAAAACCCAAAGTTAGTAGAAGGAAAGAAATCATAAAAATCAGAGCAGAAATAAATGAAATAGAACCAAAGAAAACAATAGCAAAGATCAATAAGACTAAAAGCTGGTTGTCTGAGAAGATAAACAAAACTGATAAACCATTAGCCAGACTCATTAAGAAGAAAAGGGAGAGGACGCAAATCAATAAAATTAGAAATGAAAAAGCAGAAGTCACAACTGACACAGCAGAAATACAAAGCATCCTAAGAGACTACTACAAACAACTATATGGCAATAAAATGGACAACCACAAAGAAAAGGACAATTTATCAGAAAGGTATAACCTTCCGAGACTGAACCAAGAAACAGACCAATCACAAGTAATGAAATTGAAACTGTGGTTACAAATCTTCCAACAAACAAAAGCCCAGGACCAGATGGCTTCACAGATGAATTCTATCAAACACTTAGAGAGAAACTAACACCCATCCTTCTCAAACTCTTCCAAACATTTGCAGAGGAAGGAACATTCCCAGACTCATTCTATGAGGTCACCATCACCCTGATACCAAAACCAGAGAAAGATCCTAGAAAAAAGAAAATTACAGACCAATATCACTGATGAATATAGATGCAAAAATCATCAACAAAGTACTAGCGAACAGAATCTAACAACACATTAAAAGGATCATACACTATGATCAAGTGGGATTTATCTCAGGGATGCAAGGATTGTTCAATATACACAAATCAATCAATGTGATACACCATATTAAGAAACTGAAGAATAAAAACCATATGATAAACTAAACATGCAGAAAAAGCTTTCAATAAAATTCAACACCCATTTATTATAAAAACTCTCCAGAAAGTGGGCATGGAGGGAACCTACCTCAACATAATAAAGGCCATATACAACAAACCCACAGCAAACATCATTCTCAATGGTAAAATACTGAAAGCATTTCCTCTAAGATCAGGAACAAGACAAAGATGTCCACTCTCACCACTATTATTCAACATAGTTTTGGAAGTCCTAGTCATGGCAATCAGAGAAGAAAAGGAAATAAAAAGAATCCAAATCAGAAAAGAAGTAAAACTGCCGCTCTTTGCAGATGACATGACACTATACATAGAGAATCCTAAAGATGCCACCAGAAAACTACTAGAGCTAATCAATGAATTTGTTAAAGTAGCAGGATACAAAATTAATGCACAGAAATCTCTTGCATTCCTATACACTAATGATGAAAAATCTGAAGGAGAAATTAAGGAAACACTTCCATTTACCATTGCAACAAAAAGAATAAAATACCTAGGAATAAACCTACCTAAGGAGACAAAAGACCTGTATGCAGAAAATTATAAGACATTGACGAAAGAAATTAAAGATGATACCAACAGATGGAGAGATACACCATGTTCTTGGATTGGAAGAATCAATATTGTGAAAATGACTATACTACACAAAGCAATCTACAGATTCAATGCAATCCCTACCAAATTACCAGTGGCATTTTTTTACAGAACTAGAACAAAAAATCTGAAAATCTGTATGGAGACACAAAGGACCCTGAAGTTAGAGAAAACCATAATTCAAAAAGACACATGCACCCCAATGTTCCTTGCAGTACTATTTCCAATAGCCAGGTCATGGAAGCAACCTAAATGCCCATCAACAGACAAATGGATAAAGAAGGTGTGGTATATATATACAATGGAATATTACTCAGCCATAAAAGGAACAAAATTGGGTCATTTGTAGAGATGTGGATGTATCTAGAGACTGTCATACAAAGTAAGTCAGAAAGAGAAAAACAAATATCGTATATTAATGCATACATGTGGAACACAGAAAAATGGTACAGATGGACCGGTTTGCAGGGTAGAAATAGAAACACATATGTAGAGAACAAACCTATGGACACCAAGGGGGAAAGTGGTGGTGGTGTGTGTGAAGAAATGGGAGATTGGGATTGACATATACACTAATATGTATAAAATGGATAACTAATAAGAACCTGCTGTATAAAAAAATAAGTAAAAATAAAAACCAAAACAAAACCAAACAAGCCATTTCCTCTCAGATCTCCTTATCATTTGTCCCAGCGATTTCCTTTCCCTGGGATTCCACCCCCAGCATCAACCACAAGGCCTGTTTATCATTTCTAGACTCAACTCCACCATCACCCCCTCTAAGAAGCCTCTTAGGACACTCCAGGCAGATTCAGTCACTCTCATGTCACTTTATACTCGGTGGAATGTCCCTAAATAAGTTGTTCCCGAAGCAGGAGTTGACTCAGCATTTTTGGCAGCTAGTATGACCAAGTACCTAGTAAATACTCAATAAAGATTAGTCTCAGTTATCCACATAGAAAGCTTTCGATAATAGAATCATAAAACTCAAAAAGCAATGTCAGCAACTGTGGAATGTTGGCCAATGCTAGAATTTTTGGTTTATCATTTTCATAATAAAAATGAAAGTATCCAACAATCAAGATAGCCATTTTAATAAATGTCAATAACATTGTATCACCCTTCAAAAAACATGGAGGTTGTAAAATACTCACCTCTACGATGGGTCCTAGATATATACAAAGATGTTAAAGTAGTCATGTTTTCTGAACCAAAAGGAATCTACAGGATCTAAAAAGAAAAAGAACAATAATGAGAAAAAAACCCCTACCACTTACTGAGTACTATAATGTCTCAAGACTCTACCCGCAATAGTATGTGGATTATCTCAGTTTAATCCTGCAAAAATTCTGTATGTTAGGTATTCTTACCTCCTTTTTATAAATGAAGAAACTGAGTCTTGGAGAAGTTAAATAACTTGCCCGAAGTTACAGCTTCGGAAATGGAAATCACAGTTTGAACCCACATCTATTTTCAGAACCTGTGATACTATCCATTTCAGGAATAATTTCTATCTTAATGAGATATAGTTTCAAGTCTTAAGTAACTCTTAGTCTAGATATATATAAGTACCAAAACAAGAGCAATCAGCATTTAAGGACTTTCTGAATTGTCTCTTGGCCTCCAGCCCCTTTCGTTTTATGAATCATGGGCTTTACTTCTAAGGCTAGCCTCAGTGATAGTGCTCCAGATCCAAGTCACACATACCTCTCCTCACCAAGTCATCCTATATATTATTTCCAAATAAATCACCTTAGCATACCATTTCAATTTTGATAAGGTTAAGGAGACAGACTGGAGCAAAGTGGTGGAGGCCCTTGAGAATTTAGTTAAAACTTATCTTCCTATTCTGGAGGGTCCTATTACAGTGAAAGTTTCTGAGCACAAAAATGATATATGCACAGCAAGGTCGTAGAATATAAAATATTAGAATGTAAGACAGAATGTAAAATATCTACCAGTAATGTAAAGATAGATGAGAAAGGCAGGGAGACCAGCTCAGAGAAAATATTGTGTTGTGATGGAAAACTAGAGAATTGGTAGCAGAATTAGAATGAATGGAGGAATGTAAAAGATGCTCTAAGTGTCTAGATAATAGGGGAGAAAGCAAAAGTGGAGACAGATTGACTTTGAGGCTGGGGTAAGGATTGTGAGTTGCTTTTAAACTATTTTTCCTAAAGTGATGAGAAGATAGCTAATTGCTATGTCTGCAAATAATAGGAGTTGTGACATAGGAAGCAGGAAGACAGATGGGTCAGTGGGTAGCAGTTGAGAGAGTAAGAGTGACTGAGATTTCTAGGGAAGTCAGGGTAGAGAAAGAATTTAAAGGGTACGCTTAAGGATAAAGCATTGAAGCAGAACTCCATTCAGAAGATTTAGTCAACCAGTCAATAAGTACCTGTGGAACACCAACTACATGCCAAGCGCTATTCAAGGTCCTAGAGACACACCAGTTAACACAGTCCCAGTCTCCTGCAGCTCTCAGCAGAGTCTGAGAAAGAGCAGCCAGAGAGGTAGAGAGAAAACCAGGATGCTGTAATAATCAAGACTTCATAAGAAGTTTCCAAAGGAAACTTACAGTCTACCTTTCTGACCTGAAACTCAGAAAGATAAATCTATGTGTGTTCAAGATGTGACATTACCCAAATGGTCTTCTCTAGAGCCCATACTTGAACTATTAGAAACATCTGTCAGAAAGGCTGAAAGTGATTGAAAATTAAAAAGCGGGTCTCTGAAACCTCTTTAGGATGGATAATTGCAGGCTCATCAAGGTATTACCTCTGGCCATTCAAATAAAGTCCCCAAAGTGGGACAGGACCCTAGCCAGAGGGGAGAAAATAGAGCAGTTGAGGAAATCTAAAATGTGACCTGTCTCAAGCAATTTTTAAGAGGGATGTATATATTTTAAGAGGAATTTAATCCATATGTTCCAGATTCTTTTACATTCTACAAAATGGTGGCGCATAAGAGCTCTTTGATGTTCAGCGATCTTTGCAATTCTTTTTATGAGACTTGTTAAGCCATATCACTGCCAAAATGGAAGTTGTGTTTTACCCAGAGTAAACAAGCTCACACACCAGCAAGCCAGAGTTTGGGTCAAAGAAGAAAAGACACAACCCTCATTAAACATGTAGAATGTAAAGATGATTTCCTTTCTTGACTTCTGTAGTCCACATGTAAGGGGACATGAATAAGCTGAGCATAAAACCAGATATAAAGCAAGTACACAGTGTTTAAGACCAGCTGCTACAGGCAGAGACAGGGAGTGGGGAGAGTGGCCAGAGAGAACACACTTGATAGTGGGACCCATGAAGCAATCATAGAACAAATTATTTTTTTTAATCTGAGGGGAAAAAATTATTTTAGCCAACACTCAGCCCAGAAACTGTTTCATCCACCGAAAGCCAGAGAGAGCTGTAAAAACCCTCCCATCACAACAGTGCAGAGAAGGAGGCATTTTGTAACAAGAATTTTACAAAACAAGTTTTCCTGAAAGGATATTCTGCCTCTAGCATTTTCATAGACTTGTTCAATAGCAAATAAAACCAGAAATCATTGGAGAAATAGAAATACAAGAAGAAATCTTTACTATAGAGATTGAACTTAAGCAATTTCATTCATAAGGATTAAAAACTGTGAAATCGTATTGAGAATCTGCCAAGCAGCTTCTGTTTCTCCACGGAAACTGAAAACAGAAACAAAACTGATGCAACGGCAAGATTGGCTCAGCCATCTACAGCATGAGTGTGGCAAGAGGCGCTGGTGATGCATTATTTTTCATTATCACTTATATCTCTTCCTTTAGAATAATTCTCTCTATAGGACATTAGATGAAATAAACTCTTTCATTGGTCATTTCTGAGATTTTATGTTTTATAAGAAAGAAATGTTTATCACTTTTAATATCCTTCTACCGTCTATGGAGGGTGGGCTCTGACAAATGGAGGACCCATTAGTTGCCAAACCTGATACACAAACATTAGAGAGCTAGGACAGAACGAAACTGGTTAGCATAAGAGGGGAGAACGTGAGGGACAGAGAATATATGGGAAAGGGAAGAAAGGAGACAATGAGATGGGGGGAAAAGTGGGCTGGAAGAAACCTCTTTGATAATAAATATGGAAAGATTTGAGAGAATGGATTTGAGACTTTACCTGAGTTATCTGCTGTGCACAGTTCAGTATAGCCCCATGATTCTATTTCAAGTAGAATCTGACAAAAGAGTAGAATACTATGTCAAAATGGGTAGGGAATCAAAAAAGAGTCAAGCCATGCAGATGTCAGGGACTGAGACCATCTGGCTTGAATTTGGAAAGAATAATTTCTCTCCCTACCACTTGTTCCCGACCCAGTCCACCGCTCTGATAGGTAGAAAGACGCAGGGAAGTATCAAATGTAGACCTGATGACCAGAGAGATCTGTCTCTATAGGGAGTGCTGGAACTCATGTAAATGACATTGAAATCCATGCCCATGACCTAACCCAGAATGTCACCTGTGACATATAATGCTTAACACAGTCCCTGACACATAGTAATGACTCAATGAATGTCGAAAGAACGAATGAGCATAAAAAGTATCCGTCTAATGTGAACTGACGAAGGGCAAGGGCATCCACATAGAATTAGATCTGCAGATGCAACAGAACAAGAGAAGGACGAGAAAAAGAGCATCCATTGCCTTGTTACTCAGAGTGTGGTGGCTGAGCAGCACGGGCATCTCCTGGAAGCTTTATCCCAGGCCCCTCAATCTGAGCTTACATTTTAACGAGGTTCCCAAGTGATTGGTAAGCCTGTTAAAGTAGGAAAAACACTGATCTAGACCATAACTGGGATAAGCAATACTAAAGGCACACGCGACTAAGGGTCATTACCATCACAGAGCGGTGGAACTGGTGGTTACCTCTAGGCTACCCTGTGGTGATGCCTGTTCATTTTTACCTGTCTCTCTAATGAGTGAACTCTGCCTGCCACCACTACCCTTTTTTCTTGTCTTCATAAATGCCCAGAGAAGAACGTATTTGGATGCTGTTATAAGATAGACAGATGACAGATAGATAGATAGATAGAGTACTTTCCCCTTCTGTTGGACTCAATGCACATTTGCAGTAGTCAAATCAGCAGCCTAGGGAAAAAGCATGTATCTCCAGATATACCGCTTACATTATCTCTTGTGATAGTGATAACTGTAACGATAATAATAACGAGAGTCAACAGGCATCGAGTGCTCACAGATGCGGGTCTCATGGTTTACACATGTGACCCTCTTAAGAGCCTGTGACACAGATTCTCTTTTACCCTCATTTTCTCCTTCAACGCTGTGACACGCGTATTTTTATGCCCACATTATGGTTACAGATACACAAGGAAGCAGCAAATAAATCATAAGCAGCTCTTAAATTCAAATCCAGACCTCCCTGTCTCCGATTCCTGCACTCTTCCCACTAGCTGGCGTGGCCCCAGAGTAGCCAAAGTGGACGCAAAGGAACGGTAAGCAAAGCTGTCCGTACCATTAACGGATGCTTAAGTAACGGTACCGAGGCCTCTAGCAACCCCCAATACTCTGCAACCAGACTCATTAGAGCTTGAGGTCGTTTTCCATGTCAGCTGTACAAGGTGATGGGAACAGAAGCCACCCTCAAGTGATTTTTGTCGCAAGATGACAGGAGCAGAAAGTGGGCTGTGCTTCACGTCAGCACATGGAACATCTCACCCACCACCTCTGGGTGCTCTTAACACATTTAGGTATCAGTTCCTTACTTTCCTCCCCTGGAGAGCATGTTCAGTTCTCCCTCTAAGTCTGAGGACTATACTTTCTAAGGACAAGTCTTCTTTTAGAGTCTCGCTTCGTCCCAGGCAACTTGCTCGGATCCTGGCAGTGCAGAAAAGTAGCAAAGCTGCTCCTGGGGTCTGTTCAGAGAAGAAAAGCTTTGCACAAGGCTACCTCAGGTGGCAGAGATGAGCAGAGTCCTGGGGCCTCGTGCTGGATTCCTTAACTGTTCTATTTTCCTGTTTCCCTGCCTATGAAATAGGATCGATTTTACCTTAGCTGGAAGCAGTGCTATAGGTACATCAATCAGAGTAGAGCCTACTAAGTACTAAAGAAGGAAATTCTTTTTATCCAAACCTGGTTGTTTTACATTCTTTGTGTCAGAGGCACTGATTGCTCAAGATACGCACATCATTCTGAAAGCAAGTCATGCGAGCTACAGCTGGAGCTCCCAACTCAAACAATTCTGCAAGCTGGCGCCAAATGCCCCTCTTGTACAATCACTAGTGTCAGTAAAAGTTTTATTAAAGAAAAAAAAAAACATCAATGGGTGTGTATTAGTTTCCTAGGGCTGTCATAACAAAATACCACAAACTGAGTGGCTTAAAAAAAAAAGGAATTTATTGTCTCACTGGTCTGGAGACTAGAAGTTTGAAATCAAGGTGTCAGCCAGGCCATGCTCCTTCTAAAACCTCAGGGGAATCCTTTCTTGCCTCCTCCTAGCTTCTGATGGTTTGCTGTCAATCTTTGGCATTCCCGGGCTTGCGGCTACATCACTTCAAACTTCTGCCTTCGTCATCACACGATATTCTCCCTGTGTGTCTGTGTCTTCACATAGCCATCTTCTTATAAGGACACCAGTCATACTGGATTAGGGACCCACCCTACCCTAGAATTTCCTCATCTTGATTAATTACATCCACAATAATCCTATTTCCAAGTAAGGTCACATTCTGAGCTACTAGGAGTTAGGGCTTCAACATATCTTTTTTGGAGGACACAGTTGGATACCCGAGACTATACCACAGAACAATTAAACTACACCAAACTCCCGAGCATCCTCAAAAGCACATTCCTCCACATCAGTCCTCATCCTCAGACTAGTCTGAGTTCACACAGACTCACTAGTTCCACCCCAGCCCAATGATGCAAGGAGTAGGGAAAGTTCAGGTTTTGGAGTCCGAGCAACCTGCATTCTAATGGATCCAACATTTTACATACCAGGGATTCGGGGAAGGTCAGTTCACTTCTCTCAGCCTCAGTTTCCTGGTCCTTAAAATGTGAATAGTAATTCATTGCAGCAAACACTGTAGGTTCCCCGACCATATACTCCCTCAAGTCTTCCGCCTGCCAGCATCTGCACTTCTTTGCCTAAGGATTTCTCTGCCTTCAGGCGCCCGTGCAGCTCATCCACGGGAGGCCAGCAGCGCTGGAAATTAACATGCTCCAGAGCGCAGACCTCAACAAATGAACGATTGGAACGGTGCATAAGACACCCCAGCTCCCTCCCATCTTGGCTGAGACAACTCCAAGACACTTGTCCACTATGGTTTCCAGAGTTGCCCCAGAGAAATAAGCCCAGTTGCCCACAGTGCTAACTTGCATGACAACACGCCCTTTACTGGCTGCTTCCCTTCCCCACTCACATCTCCAGTCCGTCACCAATGTCTCCTGGATCACCTCCCAAGTTAACTACTTGCGTGGGAACCTTGCCTTAGGGCCTGCTTCTAAGAAAACCAAATTATGACAATGGAATTTGCATTGCAGAATTATACTGAGTGTAAGAAATCATGTAGGGAAAGAACTTGGTATGTAGTAGGTACCCAGTAAAATAGTGGCTATTGAAATAAACATGTTTCATTCAAGAGTGATTAGAACATCTGTGAGGGACAGTGACACAACAAGCCTTGCCTGCTTCTAGAAATACACTCTTCCTATCTTCACATAGGAATGTAATTAAACCCCATTCCAGTAGGGGTTAAAGTGAATTTTCCTTCTAGAAAAAAATAGGAAAAGGAAAGGAAAGGGAGGAAAGCATAAGAGAGGGGAAAGAAAAAAAAGGAAAAGAAAAGGGAAATTTTTTTCATGTTCAAATTCCAACTCCATCACTTGTGAAGAGCATGTCCTTGGACAGGTTTCTGAAGCTAATATTAACTACCGTGAAAAGTTGTAAGTGGTGGAGCTGTGAATCCATGGGAGAGATTCATAAAATTGCTAAGCCTCCATTTCTTCTTCTGACTTGTTCAAGGTCACGTGGGTATTATGGGATGGAGCCAACTGTCGAACCCCCCAGCCTGGATCTAAAGCCTACATGTGTAACCACCGTATTCTACTCCTTCCCCCATAGGAAGTGTATTTAATCACCCAGCTGGGACCTGCATTTAAATCAGTCAAACATGAAATTTTGAAGGAATAAGATGCCTTTGCATTGAAGTTAATGTACTTTCCGAGGTTTCCATAGCAACAAAAATCTAAAATCACCTCTGGTGGTATTACTTACAAAAGAAGAGAGCCGTTCCTGCTGACCCTTTATCAAAGAATTTGTTTCTTCCGGACAGGTCTAGCCACACAGAAGAGAACTGTGCAATGCACTCTCAAAGGTGTGATTGCTCCACTTGACTGTGAGGGCTCGACGTTAATCCAATCAACAAATATTTTTGAACACTTCTGTGCTAGACCAAAGACATCAAAATATTGTTGTTTATTTTATACAGTCCAGTAGAAAAAACGGATGTATTACAAATGCCACAGCAGCACGTGACCTGATTAGTGATATACAAGGGCTAAGCACAAAATGTAATGGGAGCAAACAAAGGTAAAAATCGTAATTGGCTGGAGAAGCAAAGAAAACTTCCCAAAAGGTAAAAATTAAGTAGCTATTCTCCAAATGGCGGGCAAACCAAGCATTACCAAACACCTTTTGTTTTTCCTGTTTCCCTGTCTTACCTTCCCCATCCCCTCATCTGAGTTCCCTGGGGTCACCTCCCAAATAAAATAAACTACCCGCACTCAAGGGCTTGTCTTGGGACTCTGCTTTCAAGGGAATCCAAACTAAGATGACATCAATCAGGTTGATTCATTCGGTTCCTTGGGGACATAATTTACAGTTAACTCAAGTTAACGGGCCGGGCCTTGAGCAGCCATTAAACCAAGTTCACCTGCATTACAAGATTCAGGGTGACCATCCCCAGCACAGACAGTGGCCCGATGCTGGTCCCTGATCACTTTCCTTCCTCTAGGGGCTAAACCTGACTTCGTTTTGAATTCTTAGTGACCAAGTAGAAGTAGGTCCAAAAGCAAGGCTCAAGAGCACATCTCCTACATCTCCGAGTGTCGCTCTGTCGGGAGCCACAGGATACGTGCCTTCACCTTCGCAGACTGAGTTAGAGGTTGCTGTGGTCCCTCTGCTGTCATCCCAGGGTGCTACAGGGGCAGCCATTAGGAATTTTCAATGGGTATCTTGCTAAAAGCATTGCTCTGCACAGCCTCCATGCCCTATAGGGTTCCACACCTGTGAACTGCTCTTCCAAAATAGCGTCAGGAAAAGTTTTGCTTCTTGAGAGTGAGCGAAATACTTTTCTATTTCAGTCATAAGATCCACGAGGCCGATTATGTCTTCTTTTTCACTCTTGTCACCAAGAGCTCAGTATCAAATATGAAGTTCACCTACAGTCGAAATCCTTGGACTCTCACAGGAACTCGGCTAGCATTCTTTCTGTCACCAAACTTCATGTTTTACTTCTTTTTATTTTTCTGCTTTCCTCATTCTAATTCTTTATTTCTATTTGATAATGTTTTATTGCAAATGACCTTATAATCAACTGCCTCAAATTTTTTGTGGAATTCAGTCGACAAATGTTTTGCATGTCTACAAATGCCAACACTATATTCAGAAAGAGCAATATAGGACAGTGAACAAGACAGGCATGGTCCCTAGCACCACAGAGCTTGCTTTCAGAGGCAATGAGGTGGAATATAAAGATTTTATTATGTGGTAACTATTTCGTAGAACAAAATTTGTCCACCAAATGGACACCCTTTCTTCTATCAGGAAAAAAAAAGTCCAAATGACTTAGTATGTCTTCATTTTTGTCTTTATTATTGGGACACTTGGACAGTGCTTAATGTTCAAGTCCAATAACTCATCTCTGACTCTTCGTACAATTACCTCTTCTTTTTTTCCAAACCGTTTTGGATATTTTTCTGGACTAGCCTAGTTTGTATGGTTTAAGCTTGTAGCCCATCATAAATTGTTTTCTGCAAGAGTCAGAATATCTATCTTAATAAATAACTGCTTTGCTGGAAGCCCTGAAATTTCAGCCCCTATGTTGCATGGTGTTTTCCTTATAAAACCTATCAATTCAGTTTTAACAGCAAGTTCTGATAACCTGTAAACCCAAGGTTCTCAGTGTATTAATGCAGACTTGAGGTGAGAAGTCATGGAAGGCAAAATAAAACGGCAACATCTCTTTCCTTCCCTATACCTGCAAAGTAAGTATCTCTTCAGGGAAAGCAATGAATTCATGTCTGGGACCCATACCTTGAGGAGCCTCAGGTGACCAGAGAAAGAGCAGTCAGAATGGTGGAGACCCTCAAAACAACACCTTGGAAGGAACTGATGGAACAATTGTGGAAATTTAACTTGGAGAAGAGAACACTCAGCAGAGAAATCGAGTCTTCAAATATCTGAAGAGGCAACAGATTTGTAATACATGGCCTCAGTGGACCAAGGGTAGAATAATGGATGGACGCTTCAACTATGAAGGTGGAAGAACTTTCTTAATAGATGCGGTCATGCTGTTCCCTGCGACAAAGATGGGCTCCTATGCTAGCTTTTAGTTCCTTGCAACAAGATCCAGGAAACCACTCTGTTTTATTTTCCTCTTTGAAATAATGCCATTTGCAGCAACATGGATGGACCTGGAGATTATCATGCCAACTGAAGTAAGTCAGACAAAGACAAATATCGTATGGTATCACTTACATGTGGAATCTAGTTTTAAAAAAATTATACAAATGAACTTCTTTACAAAAGAGAAGCAGACTCACAGATCTTGAAATCAAACTTATGGTTACCAAAGGGGAAAAGTAGGAGGAAGAGATAAGTTAGAAGACTGGGATTAACATATACACACTACTGTATATAAAATAGATAACCAACAAGAACCTCCTGTATAGCACAGGGAACTCTACTCGATATTCTTTAATAACCTATATAAGAAAAGAATCTGAAAAAGAATGTGTGTGTGTGTGTGTGTGTGTGTATGTATGTATACACATCTGAGTCACTTCTTTATCAAAGAATTTGTTTCTTCCGGACAGGTCTAGCCACACAGAAGAGAACTGTGCAATGCACTCTCAAAGGTGTGATTGCTCCACTTGACTGTGAGGGCTCGACGTTAATCCAATCAACAAATATTTTTGAACACTTCTGTGCTAGACCAAAGACATCAAAATATTGTTGTTTATTTTATACAGTCCAGTAGAAAAAACGGATGTATTACAAATGCCACAGCAGCACGTGACCTGATTAGTGATATACAAGGGCTAAGCACAAAATGTAATGGGAGCAAACAAAGGTAAAAATCGTAATTGGCTGGAGAAGCAAAGAAAACTTCCCAAAAGGTAAAAATTAAGTAGCTATTCTCCAAATGGCGGGCAAACCAAGCATTACCAAACACCTTTTGTTTTTCCTGTTTCCCTGTCTTACCTTCCCCATCCCCTCATCTGAGTTCCCTGGGGTCACCTCCCAAATAAAATAAACTACCCGCACTCAAGGGCTTGTCTTGGGACTCTGCTTTCAAGGGAATCCAAACTAAGATGACATCAATCAGGTTGATTCATTCGGTTCCTTGGGGACATAATTTACAGTTAACTCAAGTTAACGGGCCGGGCCTTGAGCAGCCATTAAACCAAGTTCACCTGCATTACAAGATTCAGGGTGACCATCCCCAGCACAGACAGTGGCCCGATGCTGGTCCCTGATCACTTTCCTTCCTCTAGGGGCTAAACCTGACTTCGTTTTGAATTCTTAGTGACCAAGTAGAAGTAGGTCCAAAAGCAAGGCTCAAGAGCACATCTCCTACATCTCCGAGTGTCGCTCTGTCGGGAGCCACAGGATACGTGCCTTCACCTTCGCAGACTGAGTTAGAGGTTGCTGTGGTCCCTCTGCTGTCATCCCAGGGTGCTACAGGGGCAGCCATTAGGAATTTTCAATGGGTATCTTGCTAAAAGCATTGCTCTGCACAGCCTCCATGCCCTATAGGGTTCCACACCTGTGAACTGCTCTTCCAAAATAGCGTCAGGAAAAGTTTTGCTTCTTGAGAGTGAGCGAAATACTTTTCTATTTCAGTCATAAGATCCACGAGGCCGATTATGTCTTCTTTTTCACTCTTGTCACCAAGAGCTCAGTATCAAATATGAAGTTCACCTACAGTCGAAATCCTTGGACTCTCACAGGAACTCGGCTAGCATTCTTTCTGTCACCAAACTTCATGTTTTACTTCTTTTTATTTTTCTGCTTTCCTCATTCTAATTCTTTATTTCTATTTGATAATGTTTTATTGCAAATGACCTTATAATCAACTGCCTCAAATTTTTTGTGGAATTCAGTCGACAAATGTTTTGCATGTCTACAAATGCCAACACTATATTCAGAAAGAGCAATATAGGACAGTGAACAAGACAGGCATGGTCCCTAGCACCACAGAGCTTGCTTTCAGAGGCAATGAGGTGGAATATAAAGATTTTATTATGTGGTAACTATTTCGTAGAACAAAATTTGTCCACCAAATGGACACCCTTTCTTCTATCAGGAAAAAAAAAGTCCAAATGACTTAGTATGTCTTCATTTTTGTCTTTATTATTGGGACACTTGGACAGTGCTTAATGTTCAAGTCCAATAACTCATCTCTGACTCTTCGTACAATTACCTCTTCTTTTTTTCCAAACCGTTTTGGATATTTTTCTGGACTAGCCTAGTTTGTATGGTTTAAGCTTGTAGCCCATCATAAATTGTTTTCTGCAAGAGTCAGAATATCTATCTTAATAAATAACTGCTTTGCTGGAAGCCCTGAAATTTCAGCCCCTATGTTGCATGGTGTTTTCCTTATAAAACCTATCAATTCAGTTTTAACAGCAAGTTCTGATAACCTGTAAACCCAAGGTTCTCAGTGTATTAATGCAGACTTGAGGTGAGAAGTCATGGAAGGCAAAATAAAACGGCAACATCTCTTTCCTTCCCTATACCTGCAAAGTAAGTATCTCTTCAGGGAAAGCAATGAATTCATGTCTGGGACCCATACCTTGAGGAGCCTCAGGTGACCAGAGAAAGAGCAGTCAGAATGGTGGAGACCCTCAAAACAACACCTTGGAAGGAACTGATGGAACAATTGTGGAAATTTAACTTGGAGAAGAGAACACTCAGCAGAGAAATCGAGTCTTCAAATATCTGAAGAGGCAACAGATTTGTAATACATGGCCTCAGTGGACCAAGGGTAGAATAATGGATGGACGCTTCAACTATGAAGGTGGAAGAACTTTCTTAATAGATGCGGTCATGCTGTTCCCTGCGACAAAGATGGGCTCCTATGCTAGCTTTTAGTTCCTTGCAACAAGATCCAGGAAACCACTCTGTTTTATTTTCCTCTTTGAAATAATGCCATTTGCAGCAACATGGATGGACCTGGAGATTATCATGCCAACTGAAGTAAGTCAGACAAAGACAAATATCGTATGGTATCACTTACATGTGGAATCTAGTTTTAAAAAAATTATACAAATGAACTTCTTTACAAAAGAGAAGCAGACTCACAGATCTTGAAATCAAACTTATGGTTACCAAAGGGGAAAAGTAGGAGGAAGAGATAAGTTAGAAGACTGGGATTAACATATACACACTACTGTATATAAAATAGATAACCAACAAGAACCTCCTGTATAGCACAGGGAACTCTACTCGATATTCTTTAATAACCTATATAAGAAAAGAATCTGAAAAAGAATGTGTGTGTGTGTGTGTGTGTGTGTATGTATGTATACACATCTGAGTCACTTTGTTGTATACCTGAAATTAACACAACATTGTAAATCAACTATACTCCAATAAAAATTAAATTAAAAAAATTTTTAAAAAGCTGCTCTAAGAGGTAACGTGTTCCTCATCACTGAAACTAATCAAACGAAAAATGAGACATTTACTTGGTGGGGATGTTGCTGACAAAAGCTAAGTCTTTCCCAGATATCTCTCAAAGCTCTGGGATCTGAAAGTATGAGTGTCAAGTGGAGGGAGGCAAGCTCCTCCCAAGATTCTCAGTCTTTGATGAGAGCAAGACGTCTTCCCTCTCTTCTCGCACTCTATAGAAGCCTTCTCGATTTTTGTAAGTGCATTCCTCTCACCCCCTATTCCAACGCATTTCTCACACGAGGTGGAACAGATGCTGGGGTAACGCTGGCTAAAAATAAAAGCAAGAAGAGGGAAGAAAAAAACCCTATTTTACAATAAATATCTCAGCAGAAATTTTATATCCTGAATGGATTCGGCAGCAAAAGAGCAGCTGCTGCCTCTTTTGCGGTTCTTCCTTCTCTCACTTTTATAACCTGATTAATATGCCAATCAGAGTTTTATAATCAGGAGCAAGGGACATTAACCTCTTAAAGTGTATAAACTGTATCTTATCTGAATAAAGAAGGATGTATTTCATGAACTGGTCTCTTTGCTCTTTTTTATTCCTAATCGCATTGAGAACCCAGCTGGCCAAAGAAGACTAAAGACCCCTGTCATCTGCCAGCCCTCCAGGCCCTTAAAGTAAACCCTGGTATGCTTACCCTTGCTCCAGTGGGCCGGACAGCAGCATCGCAAAGGACCTCCATTGCACTAAGGGACAACGGTACCCACTAAAACTGTCCCGAAGGACCACAGCCCTGAAATGGATCTTGATACTCTCTGGTTCTCTCTAGCCATTCAAGCCAGAGACTGATACATTGGAAAGGCCGGCCCCGAGTGACCATACCAATTTCTGAACATTAATGAGATAGGCCAACGTTATGGGGCCTTTGTTCATTCACATATAAGGAGTGATTAAGCACCACTAGGTGCAAGGCTTGCTGAGAAATATAAATCAGTAAGCTGTGGCAGCTACTCCTTAGAAGCTTATAAACTAGAGGAAAAAATAGTTTATACACACAGCTAAGTAAAAAAGGTAAAATGAAAAGAGGTAGGGAACACAGAAGCACCACTGATAAAATGAATGGGGGCTGGGGGGGAATAATACTTCTATATTGGGGGGAGAGGAGAGATACATTTACAAAGTAGGAGGTGCATTCTGGAAGGAGGTGGCATTGGGTCAAGTCTTGAAAAATGAGGAAGCTTTGGATAAGCAGAGATAGGAGGAAGGTGGTGGTGAAGAGTGGGAGACGAAAAGGAAAGATAAAATGAAGGAGAAATTCTGAACAAAGACAAGGGTAGGGAAGCACGGGACACGTTCTGATGGCCAAGTCAACAACTCAACTAAAGCCTAGAGGAGAGGAGAGAAAAAAGAGCAGAGGGAGGCTAGAGCCAGGGAATGGAACAGAATTCCAGGTTTTACTTTCTATGACTCCACGATGGAATGTTAAACCCACAGTCTTTACTCCACCCTGTTGGCTAATCAATGCCACTCATTCCTGAATATCTTCCCGACCCTGCCAAAAAAAAAAGGCGGGGTGTACCCAAGGTCGGTTCTAGACAGTAGATCCTGCAACATGCTGCCCCATTTAAACCTTGATACACAGAATCTGTAGTTTCCTTTGAAATCATCCAGCAAATAAATGCGTATGTGTGTGTGTGACAAGCATATGTGTGTGTAAAGCATATTTGGCAAAATATTGATAATTGTTGAATCTAAATGATGGACATATGTGCATTCATTATTCTCTTCTTTTTGCTCTTTGATATTATGAAAAGGCTTTAAAAACAAAGTTTTTAAAAGGTTAAAAAAGTAAGAAATTAAATCCTGGGTTACTGGCCTAAGACTCAGTGGAGGACCTCATTTCCAGCAGTGTCCGGCCAGGTTCCCCCCAAGCCCGAATTTTGTGTATAAAAACCAACCCGAAGGCCATGCTGCGCTCAGACTGAAGGGTCACTGGGATCCTTGGTCACGTCTCTGTGATGCCCGTGATGCAACTGCAGAGTTAATGGGCAATGAAATATAATCATGTGTGGGAAGCAAAAAGAGCAGAGCAGTTTGCCATGTGTTCATTTTCACAAGTTGTAGGCGCTTTCAATGGCAAAAATATTCATGGGGTTAAGAATCAGCTTGTTTGGTAAACTGCAATTAGCATGAACTGGGTCTCCTCAGCTTCTGGAAAAGGGATAAATATAGATGTCGATATTTTCTGTGGGAAGACAGAGCCCCGAGCTTCTATTTTAGAATCTCAGGAGAAATGCTTTGGTGAGGGGCATCCCAGCCAGGAAGGCAGACCCACTCTGAAGACGGGGGTGGGGGGAGGAATGATGCTTGTTTGGGTCAGCCGGCTCAAGGGTCCAGGGCCCAGAAGTGTGCCCTGGACAATCCCTCAAAGAACTCTGGGACAGAGACAAAGCAGGGGAGTTAAAAACGGACTCCAGGAAACAGACAGCCGGGGTTTGATCCCTGCTCTGCTGCTCACCAGGTGTGAGACTCTGGCCAAATACAGTTAAATCTGTCTGTGTAAAATGGAAATGGGATCGGGCACAAAGTAAGCAGCAGATATGTGTTGTTCTTCCAAAGACTAAAAGGGAAATTCATGCGAATATTACCTAATGTACAGGTGTTACTTGAATGTCACCAATTTTTCCACTATTGTTCTTTTCCACTGGTTTAGGATCCCGTATTACATTGAATCATCACGTTTCTTACACTTCTCCAGATCGGTAACAATTCCTCAGTCTTCGTCTTTCAGAACCCTGGCACTTTTTAAGGGAACTGGCCAGTCATTTTGCAGAATGCCTCTCAATTTTGGTTTGTTCTGTTTTGATGATTAAATTGAGGTTGTGTACTTGGGGCAAGAATATTGCAGAAGTAACGCTGTGCCCTTCTCAGTACAACATACCAGGAGGTACATGACTTCAATATGTCTTATTACCAGAGGTGTTCGATTTTGCTACTAGATTAAGGTGGTTCCTATCAAGTTTCTCTACTTGGGAAAGCTACTATTTTTTCTCCATGTAATTAATAAGTATCTTTGAAGGAAATACTTTGAGGCTATGCAAATGTCCTGTTTCTCATCATACTTTTGCCCATCATACTTCTGCTTTGCTCACCATTCTTTTAGTAGCAATGATTCTTGCTTTCCACAATTATCAATGTGGTGTTTGCCTACTGATGATCTTCTACATCCATCATTTCTACTATATCTATTAATTGGAATTCTACTTTAAGAGCTGCCCTTTCTCTCCTATTTATTTTATTTTTTTATTTATTTTTTATTTATTTTTTTTTTTGCGGTATGTGGGCCTCTCACTGTTGTGGCCGTTGCGGAGCACAGGCTCCGGATGCGCAGGCTCAGTGGCCACGGCTCACGGGCCCAGCCGCTCCGCGGCATGTGGGATCTTCCCGGACCAGGGCACGAACCCGTGTCCCCTGCATCGGCAGGCGGACTCTCAACCACTGTGCCACCAGGGAAGCCCTCCCCTATTAATTTATTCAATTATGTCTATAAATACAACTCGTGGATATTTCTGTTATCCTTTGGGTTAAAGGCTATTGTTTTGTTTATTTGTAGTTGTTGTTATTGTTGCTCAAATCATCCAAGTGTTGGCCCTTAGGAGCAAGTTCGAGTTGGTTCCTGTTTCTCTTTGATAATGTATTACGGTTAGCTCAGATGTTAACATTAGGAGAAACAGAGTGAGGGATATACAGGAACTCTCTGTATTATTTTTTGCAAATTTTCTATAAGTCTAAAACTCTTTAAAATTTTTTAAGATTAAAAAGAAATTGAAGGGAGCATGAAGATAGCTTCTGGAGACCATGTAATGTTTTATATTTTATCCAGGTGCTGGTCACATAGGTGTAGTCGGTTTGTGTTTTTTTTTGCAGTACTTGGGCCTCTCACTGTTGCGGCCTCTCCCGTTGCGGAGCACAGGCTCCGGATGCGCAGGCTCAGCGGCCATGGCTCACGGGCCCAGCCATTCCGCGGCATGTGGGATCGTCCCAGACCGGGGCACGAACCTGTGTCCCCTGCATCGGCAGGCGGACGCTCAACCACTGCGCCACCAGGGAAGCCCAAGCTATACATTTATGATTTGCATATTTTTCTGTGTGTTTGTTTTGCTTTAGCAAAAAGTTTTTAAAAGGAGGTCATAGAGTTTATAAATATGGTTTGAGGAGAATTCAGCTGTAAAATACATGGTAATAGAAAATAACATGCAGGGATTTCTTCATCTTGTTGAGTTCCAAACCTTCCTTGATAACCTCTAGGGAAATTCTCAGCCAAGAGTAGCTTAGATCAGGGTTTCCATCTAGATCCTACTCAGACCCCTTCTTTGCTTCTTTTATGTTCCGTGTCATCTTCTGCGTCATTTGCATTCCCCAAGGTGACCCATCTAGCCTGTCACTTCCTTAGACCAGAACTGACACATTACCAGGCTTCAGTCTATCTACAATTCCCTGATGCTCCACCTCTAGGCTATACAGATAGTCTGCTTTGCACTATATCATTTTCAGACAACTTGCATTGATTACTGTAGTTACTGACATTACTTATTGATCATTTCAATTAATTACTCCTTACCTGTGCTGCCACAGCCCTTTGTATACACCTCTATTTTCCTAAAAAAAACTAAAAATAGAACTACCATATGACCCAGCAATCCCACTACTGGGCATATACCCTGAGAAAAACCATAATTCAAAAAGAGACATGTACCACAATGTTCATTGCAGCACCATTTACAATAGCCAGGACATGGAAGCAACCTAAATGTCCATCGACAGATGAATGGATAAAGATGTGGCACATATATACAATGGAATATTACTCAGCCATAAAAAGAAATGAAATTGAGTTATTTGTAGTGAGGTGGATGGGCCTAGAGACTGTCATACAGAGTGAAGTAAGTCAGAAAGAGAAAAACAAATACCATATGCTAACACATATATATGGAATCTTAAAAAAATTAAAAAGGTTCTGAAGAACCTAGGGGCAGGACAGGAATAAAGACGCAGACGTAGAGAATGGACTTGAGGATACGGGGAGGGTGAAGGGTAAGCTGGGACGAAGTGAGAGAGTGGCGTGGACATACATACACTACCAAATGTAAAACAGACAGCTAGTGGGAAGCAGCCCCATAGCACAGGGAGGTCAGCTCAGTGCTTTGTGACCACCTAGAGGGGTGGGATCAGGAGGGTAGGAGAGAGACACAAGAGGGAAGGGATATGGGGATATATGTATACATATAGCTGATTCACTTTGTTATATAGCAGAAACTTAACACAACATTGTAAAGCAATTATACTCCAATAAAGATGTTAAAAAAAACCCATACACTATATTGTTTCTATAGACTATGAACTTCTCAAAAGAAGAGAATTAATCTTCCCCATGTATGCATCTCCAGTGCCATATTGGGGCCTCTCCTTGTAGCACCTGACTTCACCAAGGGGAGCAAATGAGAGGGCCAGGGAGAGTGTGTTAACAAGATGAAAGTCACAATATTTTATAACCTAATATTGAAAATGACATATTGCCCTTTTTGTCACAGTCTATTGATTAGAAGGAAGTCACTAGAACTAGGTCATACTCAAGAAGAGGGGATTACATGAGGGCATGAGTCCTAAGAAGCAAGGATCATTGGGACCATGTCAGAGAGGCCTACTACAAATGACATTAAGAGATGGTGATCAAGTATAGGTAGCTTCAGAAATCTTTTCTAGAAACCATTGGTTCCTCTACTTCTTTATTTGTATCAGCACCTATGAGCACCCAAACATGCCTTATTGTTCACTTCTGATAGAAGAAGATAAGAAGTGTTTCCATGGCTCAGGATGTTTGCAAGCCATATAATAACTTTCTCAGAAGTTGTTTCTCTTAATTCCCTTCTTGATATGATATCATCTCACAGCAGCCCACGTTCCATCTATTTATATTAATAATCATGTCAACAAAGATAATAAAAGATTATAATTCAAAATATATGTATTTGAGGATATTTTACATATTTTATATTACATATTTATAACTGAGAATCATTTTTTCTCCTACTCTGCCCTCACCAAAGAGCAGATAAAGGTGCAAAGCAATCCCTGATCTAAATACAAGACAGAAGTGTTTGCATGCATTCTTTCATACCTCTAAGGACCATATTTATCTGAAGATGGAGAAAAGAATGAGGGGGCAGAGGAGAGGCTGAAACTGGAGAGGGAGGAGTAGAAGCAGTGAAATATCAAGGAAAAGAAGGACTCATCGACTTGAGGGCCAGGTGGGACTCAGCACTGATTTCTTTTCCAGTATGAACACTCCGGGATCCATTGTCCAAGATATTTGTAAGCTCCCTGAATAGATGGTAGAGGCCTTGGACACCTTGTATGGGGGTAGGTCTTGAAAGGAAAGCCTTGCTCCTTGACCAAAGTGGAACCTAAACAAGTATTAATTAATTTGTTCCTAATTAATAAACTACAAGTATCTAAGTTGAGGATTAACTCCTATGAGCTAAGGTAGCAGTGAAAGCATTACCTGTTTTTATAATTATAACTAAGCAGTAGTAGTAACTATCATTTTCAAAGCTTCTGTTTGTTTTGTCCTGTATTTTTCTAGATAGGATGATTATTTTCTTCCTGTACTCTCTGTTAGGATTATTTCTTGCTTGTGCAAAGTTGGGTCAGTAGCCTTCCTCCATCCTGTAGCTATGCCATCTGAAACACATGGCATCCAACGTCAGCACAGTAGGAGAAAACAGACATAGAGAAGGTATGTAGGTTCTTAATGGCCGTGACCGAAAGGGACCAATATCAGTTCTGCTCACATTTCATTGGCCATAATTAGTCATATGGTCAGAACCTATGTGCAAGGGGATGTTGAATGTAGAGGAAGACATGGATATTTAGCACTAACCTACTGGCCTATATGGTACTTAGGGCAACATTGAGGCTCTGGGAGTTTAAACAACACATGCAAGGTCATGTAATAATGAGTTACTATTTTCCTAATTATTTTTCTATGTTCTGTACTTATGTATATCTCAAATTCTTTTTGACTCTGATTACCTTCTGTCTTAAAAATCTCTATTCATCGGAAAACCAAATTGCTGGTCAACACCACTGATAATGTCATTCTTACCCAAGCTCACACATGTAGTGGTTAGAAACCATTGTTATGAGCTCAAAGGAGGTCATATTATGGTCTAAATATGGTACC
Source organism: Neophocaena asiaeorientalis asiaeorientalis (assembly GCF_003031525.2). NCBI lineage: Eukaryota > Metazoa > Chordata > Mammalia > Artiodactyla > Phocoenidae > Neophocaena > Neophocaena asiaeorientalis. The sequence continues at coordinate 1,995,782 of NW_020174037.1, read as the reverse complement.
ATTTCTTTGTGGATAGCAAAGAACATTTATAAATGAAGACCCCAGTATGTGTGAGAAATAAAAATATCCAAGATTTCAAAGGGAAGGAAACATTTTTTTCATGAAAAAAAATGTTAAAACATTTTCCTGGCCCATCAGTCACAATGACATAGGCTTTAATTATTCAAAAAGAAATTTTATTTCTGGAATCGAAGATTTGGCTCTTTCTTCACAAGGTAAAATTTTTGAGGCATCCACTTCGTTGAGTGATCTGTAAGCTTTTCTCTGACCTTATTAGAATTTAACACTCTGTGAGATAAATTGGTGCCCATGTCTCAGAATAGGAAGGCTCTCTCAATCTATTTTCCAGAAAGACCATCCTAAACTACAAATCAGACCATGTCATTCCTCTGCTTAAAAATCTCCTCACCTTCCTTGCTGGATACTTTTGGTCGACTATTCCATTCTTTCCTGGCTAACCAAACCCAGATTTCATTCAAGCATCAGACAGATCTTACATCAGATACGTCTAATGAGCACATCTCTCCCAAATTCCAGGATATGATTCAAAATAACCTACGTCAATCACTCCCCATTCAGATGGTTACTCTTCTAACCTCACTACAGCCAACTAAGGGTGAGCATATGGCACAGCTTTCATCAGGGAGATGTAAGGGGAAGTCATCTAGAAAATTTCCAGAAAAACTGGTATAAACCAAAAAGGAGAGGTTTCTGGCACTACCCCTTCCCCTTTCTTCCTACTTGAAAGTAGTTTTGTAAGAGGTGATATTTAAAACTGCATTGTCCATACTGTAACACATGGCAGAGTCTGCTAGCTGAACAGCCAACATTATCTCCTCTTCATCCAAGGCTCACTGATCTCTTCATTTCCCATCGCCCCTTGCAGTTAGGTATAATTGAGTTCTAGTCAATAGAATATAGGGCAAACAAATGGGACCTAATCAACATTGAAAGCATTTGCACAGCAAAAGAAACCATAAACAAAATAAAAAGACAACCCTTAAAATGGGAGAAAATATTTGCAAATGAAGCAAATGACAAGGGATTAATTTCCAAAATCTATAACAACAGCTCAAGCAGCTCAGTATCAAAAAAACAAACAACACAATCAACAAATGGATAGAAGCGGATTGGGGGTCAAGATGGTGGAAGAATAAGACATGGAAATCACCTTCCTCCCCACAAATACATCAGAAATACATCTACATGTGGAACAACTCCTACAGAACACCTACTGAATGCTGGCAGAAGACCTCAGACCTCCCAAAAGGCAAGAAGCTCCCCACGTACCTGGGTAGGGCAAAAGAAAGAACAGAGACAAAAGAATAGGGACGTAACCTTCACGAGTGGGAGGCAGCTGTGAAGGAGGAAAGGTTTCCACACATTAGGAAGCCCCTTCGCGGGTGGAGACTGCAGGTGGCGGAGCGGGGAGCTTCGGAGCCACGGAGGAGAGCGCATCAACAGGGGTGCAGAGGGCAAAGTGGAGAGATTCCCACACAGAAGATCAGGGCAGACCGGCACTCACCAGCCCGAGAGGCTTGTCTGCTCACCCACCGGGACGGGCGGGGCTGGGAGCTGAGGCTCGGACTTAGGAGGTGAGATCCCAGGGAGAGAACTGGGGTTGGCAGCTTGAACACAGCCTGAAGGGGGCTAGTGCGCCACAGCTAGCCGGGAGGGAGTCCAGGACAAAGTCTGGAGCTGCCGAAGAGGCAAGAGACTTTTCCTTGCCTCTTTTGTTTCCTGGTGCGCGAGGAGAGGGGATTAAGAGCGCCGCTTAAAGGAGCTCCAGAGACGGGCGCGAGCCGCAGCTAAAAGCGCGGACACCAGAGACGGGTATGAGACGCTAAGGCTGCTGCCGCCACCACCAAGAAGCCTGTGTGCGAGCACAGGTCACTATCTACACCTCCCCTCCCGGGAGCCTATGCAGCCCGCCACTGCCAGGGTCCCAGGATCCAGGGACAACTTCCCCGGGAGAACGCACGGCGTGCCTCAGGCTGTTGCAACGTCACCCTGGCTTCTGCCGCCGCAGGCTCACGCCGCATCTGCACCCCTCCCTGCCCCTGGCCTGAGTGAGAAAGACCCCCGAATGAGCTGCTCCTCTAACCCCGTCCTGTCTGAATGAAGAACAGACGCCCTCAGGCAAGCTACATGCAGAGGCGGGGCCAAATCCAAAGCTGAACCCCAGGAGCCGTGCAAACAAAGAAGAGAAAGGGAAATCTCTCCCAGCAGCCTCAGGAGCGGTGGATTAAATCTCCACAGTCAACTGGATGTACCCTGCATCTGTGGAATACCTGAATAGACAATGAATCATCCCAAATTGAGGAGGTGGACTTTGGGAGCAATAATATTTTTTTTTTTCACCTTTTTCTCTTTTTGTGAGTGTGTATGCGTATGCTTCTGTGTGTGATTTCCTCTGTAAAGCTTTGCGTTTACCATTTGTCTTAGGGTTCCGTCTGTCCGTTTTTTTGTTTTGTTTTGTTTCTGGTATACTTTTCAGCGCTTGTTATGATTAGTGGGTTTCTTTTTTGGTTTTGTTGTTCTCTCCTTTCTTTATTCAAAAAAATTTTTAATAATTATTTTTGTTCTTTATTTTAATAACTTTTAAATTTTATTTTATTTTATCTTTTTATTTCGTTCTTTCTTTTTTTCTCCCTTTTATTCTGAGCTGTGTGGATGACAGGCTCTTGGTGCTCCAACCAGGCATCAGGGTTGTGCCTCCGAGGTGGGAGAGCCAAGTTCAGGACATTGGTCCACCAGAGACCTCCCAGCTCCACGTAATATCAAACGGCGAAAATCGCCCAGAGATCTCCATCTCAACGCCAAGACCCAGCTCCACTCAAGGACCAGCAAGCTACAGTGCTCGACACCCTATGCCAGACAACTAGCAAGACAGGAACACAACACTACCCATTAGAAGAGAGGCTGCCTAAAATCATAAGGTCACAGACACCCCAAAACACACGACCAGACATGGACCTGCTCACTAGAAAGATGAGATCCAGCCTCATCCACCAGAACACAGGCACTAGTCCCCTCCACCAGGAAGCCTACACAACCCAGTGAACCAACCTTAAACACTGGGGGAAGACACAAAAAACAATGGGAATTACGAACCTGCAGCCTGCGAAAAGGAGACCCCAAACACAGTAAGTTAAGCAAAATGAGAAGACAGAGATACACAGCAGATGAAGGAGCAAGATAAAAACCCACCAGATGAAACAAACGAAGAGGAACTAGGCAGTCTATCTGAAAAAGAATTCAGAATAATGACAGTAAAGATGATCCAAAATCTTGGCAATAGAATGGAGAAAATACAAAGAACGATTAACAAGGACCTAGAAGAACTAAAGAACAAACAAACAATCATGAGTAACACAATAAATGAAATTTAAAAAATGATAGAAGGAATCAAGAGCAGAATAACTGTGGCAGAAGAATGGATAAGTGACCTGGGAGATAAAATAGTGGAAATAACTACTGCAGAGCAGAATATAAAAAAAGAATGAAAACAATTGAGGACAGTCTCAGAGACCTCTGGGACAATATTAAATGTACCAACATTCGAATTATAGGGTTCCCAGAAGAAGAAGAGAAAAAGAAAGGGACTGAGAAAATATTTGAAGAGACTAGTGCTGAAAACTTCCCTAATATGGCTAAGGAAACAGTTAATCAAGTCCAGGAAGCACAGAGTACCATATAGGAAAAATCCAAGGAGAAGCACAGCAAGACACATATTAATCAAACTATCAAAAATTAAATACAAAGAAAAAATATTAAAAGCAGCAAGGGAAAAACAACGAATAACATAAAAGGGAATCCCCCTAAAGTTAACAACTGTTCTTTCAGCAGAAACTCTGCAAGCCAGAAGGGAGTGGAAGCACATATTTTAAGTGATGAAAGGGAAAAACCTACAACCAAGATTACTCTAGCCAGCAAGGATCTCATTCAGAATTGATGGAGAAATTAAAACCTTCACCAACAAGCAAAAGCTAAGAGATTTCAGCACAACCAAACCAGCTTTACAACAAATGTTAAAGGAACTTCTCTAGATAGGAAAGACAAGGAAAAGACCTACAATAACAAACCCAAAACAATTAAGAAAATGGGAATAGGAACATACATATTGATAATTACCTTAAATGTAAATGGATTAAATGCTCCAACCAAAAGACACAGGCTCGCTGAATGGATACAAAAACAAGACCCGTATATATGCTGTCTACAAGAGACCCACTTCAGACCTATGGACATATACAGACTGAAAGTAAGGGGATGGAAAAAGATATTCCATGCAAAAGGAAATCAAAAGAAAGCTGGAGTAGCAATTCTCATATCAGACAAAACAGACTTTAAACACAGCCTATTACAAGAGACAAAGAAGGACACTACAAAATGATCAATGGAACAATCCAAGAAGAAGATATAACAATTGTAAATATTTATGCACCCAACATAGGAGCAACTTAATACATATGGCAAATACTAACAGCCATAAAAGGGGAAATCGAGGGGCTTCCCTGGTGGCGCAGTGGTTGGGGGTCCGCCTGCCGATGCGGGGGACGCGGGTTCGAACCCTGGTCTGGGCGGATCCCACATGCCGCGGAGCGGCTACGCCCGTGAGCCACAACTACTGAGCCCATGTACCACAGCTACTGAGGCCACCGCAGTGAGAGGACCGTGCACTGCAGGGAGGAGTGGACCCCACTCGCCACGCTGCTCGCCGCATGCAGCAGCGAAGACCCAACACAGCCAAAAATAAATAAATAAATTTTAAAAAAAAAAAAAAGGGGGAAATAGACAGTAACATAATCATAGTAGGGGCCTTTAACACCCCACTTTCACCAATGGACAGATCATCCAAAAACAAAATAAATAACGCAACACAAGCTTTAAATGATACATTAAACAAGATGGACTTAATTGATATTTATAGGACATTCCATCCAAAAACAACAGAATACACATTCTTCATATACAAGATGAAAAGACAAACCTCGGAATGAGAGAAAATATTTGCAAATGAAGCAACTGACAAAGGATTAATCTCTAAAATTTACAAGCAGCTCATGCAGCTCAATATCCAAAAAACAAACAATGCAATCCAAAAATGGGCAGAAGACCTAAATAGACATTTCTCCAAAGAAGATATACAGATTGCCAACGAACGCATGAAGGAATGCTCAACATCATTAATCATTAGAGAATTGCAAATCAAAACTAAAATGAAATATCTCACACTGGTCAGAGTGGCCATCATGAAAAAAATCTACAAACAATAAATGCTGGAGAGGGTGTGGAGAAAAGCGAACCCTCGTACACTGTTGGTGGGAATGTAAATTGATCCAGGCACTGTGGAGAACAGTATGGAGGTTCCTTAAAAAATTAAAAATAGAACTACCAAATGACCCAGCAGTCCCACTACTGGGCATATAACCTGAGAAAACCATAATTCAAAGAGTCATGTACCACAATGTTCATTGCAGCTCTATTTACAATAGCCAGGACATGAAAGCAACCTAGGTATCCATCGACACATGAATGGATAAAGAGGATGTGGCACGTATATACAATGGAATATTACTCAGCCATAAAGAGGAATGAAGCTGAGATATTTGTAGTGAGGTGGATGGACCTAGAGTCTGTCATACAGAGTGAAGTAAGTCAGGAAGAGAAAAACAAATACCATACGCTAACACGTATATATGGAATCTAAAAAAAAAAAAAAGGTCATGAAGGACCCAGGGGCAAGAGAGGAATAAAGACACAGACCTACTTGAAAATGGACCTGAGGACATGGGTAGGGGGAAGGGTAAGCTGGGACAAAGTGAGAGAGTGGTAGTATATATATGGATATATATATACTACCAAATGTAAAATAGACAGCTAGTGGGATGCAGTTGCCTAGCACAGGGAGATCAGCTCGGTGCTTTGTGACCCGCCAGAAGTGTGGGATAGGGAGGGTGGGAGGGAGGGAGATGCAAGAGGGAAGATATATGCGCATATATGTATATGTATAACTGATTCACTTCGTTATAAAGCAGAAAGTAACACACCACTGTAAAGCAATTATATCCAATAAAGACTTTCAAAGATAATAATAAAATAAGTTTTAAAAAATAATAAAAAAATTTTAAAAGGGACAATTCACTGTGCAATGTTACACAGAATATATATAAATAAATACTGATCCAGGCTATAATATAGATAAACCTTGAAAACACTATTCCAAACGAAAGAAGCGAGTCATGAATGACCACATATTGTCGTATTCCATTCATAGGAAATCTCCCCAATAGCAAATATATAAAGACATAAAGATGCAAAGCAGCTCTGTGGGGCTTAGGACTTAGAGTGGGAGAAGGCTGGGAGGAAATGGGGAGTGACGGCTAATGGGTACCAGTTTCTTATGGGGGGTACAAAAATGTTCTAAAATGTGACTATTATGATTGGTGCACAACTCTGTGAATATACTAATAAACATTGAATTTTACGCTTAAAAAAAATGGGTAGGAGGGACTTCCCTGGAGGTCCAGTGGTTAAGACTTTGCCTTCCACTGCAGGGGGTGCAGGTTCGATCCCTGGTCAGAGAGCTAATATCCCACATGCCTCGGGGCCAAAAAAAAAAAAAACCAAAACATAAAGCGGAAGCAATATTGTAACAAATTCAGTAAAGACTAAAAAAAAAAAAAAGGTCCACATCAAAAAAAAAAAAAACTAAACAAATAAATAAATAAACAATGGGTGGAAGACCTAAATAGACATTTTACCAAAGAAGACACACAGATGGCCAACAAATACATGAAAATATGTTCAACATCACTAATTATTAGAGAAATCAAAACTACAATGAGGTATCGCACATCAGTTAGAATGACCATCATTAAAAAGTCTACAAGTAAGAAATGCTGTAGAGGGTGTGGAGATAAGGGAACCCTCTTGCACTGTTGGTGAGAATGTAAATTGATACAGCCACTATGGAGAACAATATGGAGGTTCCTTAAAAAGCTAAAAATAGAATTACCATATGACCCAGCAATCCCACTACTGGGCATATACCCAGAGAAAACCATAATTCAAAAAGACACATGCACCCCAACGTTCATTGCAGCACTATTTACAATAGCCAGGTCGTGGAAGCAACCCTAAGTACCCATCGATAGACGAATGGATAAATAAGATGTGGTACATACACACAATGGAATATTACTCTGCCATAAAAAGGAATGAAATTGGGTCATTTGTAGAGACACGGATGGATCTAGAGACTGTCATACACAGTGAAGTAAGTCAGAAAGAGAAAAGCAAATATCATATATTAACACATATATATGGAACCTAGAAAAATGGTGCAGATGAACCGGTTTGCAGGGCCGAAATAGAGACACAGACGTAGAGAACAAACGTATGGACACCAAGCGGGGGAAAGTGGCGGGTGTGTGTGTGTGTGTGTGATGAATTGGGAGACTGGGGTTGACATATATACACTTATATGTGTAAAATGGATAACTAATAAGAACCTGCTGTATAAAAAAATAAATTAAAGTGGGTGATTTATAGAGAGGAAAAAAAAAATCCTCCCGGGGGCAGTGGGGAGACACAGAATTTTGAGAGGCATGAGCCTGCTGTGTCCCCCGTTGCTTGGCAAAGCAGTAAAGCTCTTCTTTTCTACTTCATCCCCCACCAAAGAAAAAAAGAATCCGCCTGCCAATGCAGGGGACACGGGTTTGAGCGCTGGTCCAGGAAGATCCCACATGCCGCGGAGCAACTAAGCCCGTGTGCCAAAACTAGTGAGCCCACGTGCCACAACTACTGAAGCCCGCATGCCTAGGGCCCAAGCTCTGCAACAGGAGAAGCCACTGCAATGAGAAGCCTTTGCACCGGAACGAAGAGTAGCCCCCGCTCACCACTACTAGAGAAAGCCCACGCACAGCAATGAAGACCCAACGCAGCCAAAAATAAAATAAATTAAGTTATAAAAAAAGAAAAGAAGATTTGGTACATACATACAATGGAATATTACTCAGCCATAAAAAGAATGAAATAGTGCCATTTGCAGAGATGTGGATGGACCTAGAGACTGTCATACAGAATGAATTGTCAGCCAGTAAAAGGCAAATATCATATGGTATGACTTATATGTGGAATCTAGAAAAATGGTACAGATGAATTTATTTGCAAAGGGGAAACAGAGTCACAAATGTAGAGAACAAACTTATGGTTACCAAGGGGGAAGGGTGAGTAGGAAAAATTGGTACATTGGGATTAACATATATACACTACTATGTATAAAACAGGTAAGTGATGAGAACCTACTGTATAGCACAGGGAACTCTACTCAATGATCTGTGCTGACCTAAAGGGGAAGGAAATCTTAAAAGGTGGATATATGTATACATACGTGTAACTGATTCACCTTGCTGTACAGCAGAAACTAACACAATGTTGTAAAGCAAATATACTCTGATTTAAAAAAATAGAACATAGGGCAAAATACTGTACAACACTTCCAGGGCTGGCACATTAAAAAGTGGTCCTTCATGGGGATATATGTATATGTATATGTATATGTACATGTATAACTGAGTCACTTTGTTATAAAGCAGAAACTAACACACCACTGTAAAGCAATTACTCTCCAATAAAGATGTTTAAAAAAAAAAGTGGTCCTTCATATTCTTTCCCTCTCCCAGCTTGATGCAAATCAGTACATTAGTCTTTGAAGATACACTGAAGCTGGTGAAGAAGATGAAAACTATTTGAATAAAAGCCACCTGCTTATTATGAAACCTGTTTTGGATTTTATAGAAGGAAGATATAAACTTTTGTTGTATTAAGACACTTAAAACTGGGGGAGTTTTCTATTATAACAGCTAACGTTATGTTGACTATACATGACCACGAGGCCAATAGCCCAAGAATGGAAAGTCAGCATGCTGAGGATGCAAAAGAAATAATAGGAAGATCCTGAGCCTTTGAAGACGTTGTTGAAATGCTGCATCAAACTGCAATGATCTCTGGACTTCCGGTTCTCTATGAGAAAATTAAATGTCTTTATATTTAAACCACTGTGAGCTGGATAGTCTGTTACTTGTGGCCTAAAACATTCCTGATTAATAAACTACAAATATCCAAAGGAAAAAAGATGTTGGCCTTCAAGGTCTTCATCAATCTGACCCCAACCTATCCTTTCAGCCTTACCTCCAGCTACTATCTACATCTCATGAATCCATATCCCATAATGAATTAAAATCTGTTCCCTGATTTATCATGCTGGGCCATCATGCTTCTTCGATATGCAAATGTTCATCCCTCTCCCAGGATTTTTCTTCCTCCCCTCTCCATCGAAGTCTTCCTTAAAAATCTCAACTCAAATGGTACTTCTTCCTGTATTTCCCCGACTCCAGTGGGCAGAAGTAAGTGGTTCCTTCAACTATATTCCAGAGAGCCTCGTAAGAACCTCTAGCTCAGTCCTTAGCTGCTTATTTACCCGCCAGTTGACCTGCCTGCCTCCCTCACTAGACCAAAATCTTCTCAAGGGCAGAGATTTTATATATATAAGATTATACATATACATATACATATACATATATATATATATATATATATATATATATATATATATATATATATATATTTTTTTTTCTCA